>NC_089754.1:23505677-23515677 GCF_040412425.1 Macrobrachium rosenbergii | reverse complement strand
ATATAGTTCGGTTATTATTATTATTATTATTATTATTATTATTATTATTATTATTATTATTATTATTATTATTACTAGAAAAAGTAGACACAATAACGCGCAAAACCTTACAAAATATATATCCACTTGATATGAATATCGAAGCCAGGAATTTTGAGTGAGATACGGTGCTCCTAATATTTAGCCACAGAGACCTCTTACCCTCTAAATTTCCTCACACTTTTTTAAATGCGCCTATTTTTAAATAAGTTTACTTTTGTATACACTGAATGCGAAAAGAAAATATAGAAAGATGTTCTCACTTTTCCAGTTAGAATCAAAACCCATGCATGTTAGGCTCGAGTAAGGTAACCTTTACCTAAAAAACTGAATAGTCAAGAGCGTTTTCATGTATTTCCTAGTCACATTCAGTGGTAACACAAACAAGCGTCTCCAAAACAAGTGAGGAAATCCAGAATTTAAGGAATCAATGTGGTTTAATGTCCAAACTTATGATCATTATTATTATTAGTAACACTGTGTCAAACAGAAAAAAAAAAATCCATAACAAAACCTTTCACTGTATATTGTTAAAGAAAGCTACTGCCTCACCATTTACAATGTTACATGCTTTAGTGTGAAACTTCACTGATTATCTGACCTGGTAATTCTATTGTAACATAATATGTGAATAAACATTCGTACAGCATTAGACAAACGTACTTGTCCTGTCGTTCTTGGCTCTCTTAAGGTTTTTAAGAACTTGCATGTTCGCTACTTTTATAGTTTCAATAGAATTAAATCTGAGCAAAAAGTAAGTAAAATTTAAGTAAGAACTACTGTGTTGCTTCTTTAATGTAAAATTGTAATTTATCACACGAAAACAAAGAAAGGAACCAAAATTGACATGCCAAGCCCATTTTACCTTACAGGATATGACAAATCAAATTAGTTAAGATGACTTTAAGCTCCTACAATTTTAAGAATTAGTTGTCTCATGTCTTTCGTTCGTTGGGGGATTAGGTTAGCATTAGCTCAGAATTTCTTCAATTTGTTGTTACTGTTTTTTACGCGTCGCTCATTGCTGAACAATTACTTCTATTACGCTATGTTCCCTCACACCTAGAACTTGCAGATCATTATACAGCAGTACACACGCTGAAAAAACTGCAAAACATTGCACATTAGCCAAGTTTATATGAAAATAAATCTTTTTCTCTTTCTTTCACAGTCTGTCTGCATGTATATATATATATATATATATATATATATATATATATATATATATATATATATATATATATATATATATATATATATATATATAATATAAATATATATATATGTATATATATATAACGTATGCATATGGCTCAGTGGTCAAAAGCCATTGAACATCGTTGTTTATAAAACAGGCAGCGGTTCGAATCCCACTGATGATGGAGCACCTATCAATTGCTATACCCCTTAACATTAAGTTATTCCCGAAATATGAAGTAGTTGTTAAACGATATGAGTGCCTTAATATTTACGATATATACATATACATACACACATCCGTATATGTGTATATATATATATATATATATATATATATATATATATATATATATATTATGTACTGTATATACATTATATATACATATACATACATATATAAATATATATAAACACATATATATATATATATACACATGTGTGTGTGGATGTCAGAAAACATACCACCTGCGTTGGTGATGTAAAAAGTGCGCTGAAAATCTTCTGAGGGCTCTGGAGGCTAGAGTACGTTGTACTACGGTATTTACGGGAGGTTCAGTCTGTTTTGAGTACGTCTCCGTACTCAACTTCCTTCTTCTTAAAATATAACTCAGAAGGATAATATCCCTCAACTCAAGGAGTGTTGTTCGATAATTGAAAGTCAGGAGCTCTCTAGGGTACGTTTTGGGGACATTGGGTGCTCCTGTGTGCTCAAAATCCAATATGATACAGTTTATCTCGAAACTGGAACAGATGGGGTTTTTCTGTGTCATGTTACCGACTCTTTCATAAGGTGATTTACGTTAATTTTAGCCTCTTTTTTACTTGGGAAATTTCAACTCGGGAAATAGCTGTACATCATTATTTAGCGGACGTGAAGGTGGCGTGAAGGACATTGAAATGGTGCAACAGGGCTTCTTAGAGGCATTGCGCAACTTTGTAATAGATGACCGTATATTCACCTTGAATTTCGTAACTCATTTCTCTCTTCACAGAACGTCCGAGCACAGATGCGAGACATTGTGTTCTTCAGTTTATGAGATTTTAAATGAAACTTGTGTGGCTTGTTCCGAGTGATCTGTCAATACAGCATAGTAACACACTGCTTGTCACAGTAAAGACTTTAAGAGACTCTTTTTCAGATAAGGACATGAGTGTCTTTGCTTATAGTTGTTAAATTAGCAGACACACGGACAATCAATTTCCACTCATATTAAAGGGAGAAAAAACGAGATTTTTGGACTGGCGCTCATAATAATAAAAAAATAATAATCAGAGGTTTCTCTTGTTTATCATGCCCTATCAAACTGGGAAGGGAAAGACTTGTTTCGTGATCAGGGGCACCCATGCTGATAACTGGTAAGAGTTATGGGGTACCTTCAGTAATATTCATTTCTCTATGACTTTTTGTTATCAAGGGGGTCTGTGGTCAATTATGTGAATTACATATGGGTTAACGGAACGACACGATAAATTATCCAAAGGGCCAGAACCAGCTTATAAATGTAATCAGCGTTCGGTTCCAAAGCCTCCATTATCATTATGCGTCGGATGATGGTGGTCGCTGTTTCAAAGTTCCCAGCCTTTATCTGTAGGTAGGATGGCGAACTTACGACCCTCTACGAACACGCATTGGAAATGTGAAGCTTTCGATCTTCATGGCTCTTCCTCACCTCACGTAAAGAATGAAGCTCGGTGAACGTTTTATCCAGTCAGATATATTTCCAAGTAACTTTCTTTCTCTACATGTCTTTGGTTGTCTTAACATATTTAGCCGTGTAGCCTTTGTAAGAAAGGTGCAGCCATTGTCTTAATTCTCATGTCAGTATTATGTCTGCTATAATCCTGTTTATATGAATCTCGCAACTGAGCCTTGTGATAAGGCGATTCTTAAGACTAACACTCTTTCGCTTCACTTCTTTGTCCTTTTCGTATATTTATTTTGCACTAGAGTTCTTAGTTCGGTAAGGGAACCATATCATAAAACAGCTGAGTTAGTGACGATTACCAAACGAGCTACTGGGTACGAATCGAAGTAATCCCGGATAGGAAGTATCTTTGGGTACGTATTGGTGACGCTCTTAGAGTACCCAGGATTTATCATTTCTCTCCCTCTCTCTCTCTCTCTCTCTCTCTCTACTTTGTCAAGGTTAGGTTATCATTGACATATGTTCCCATGCTTTGCAATGAAGAGGTGTTGCTCATTTCTTGTAGTCTTGCTTGTAATCATCACCTTACAAAACGCCGTTGATCTTAAAGCAAGAGCATGAGATCTTATCCCAAAAATAATCAATGCTGGTGGGAAGAGTCCGGGTGTCGTCCCTCAAGTGTTGTGATTACGTCAGCGCATCTGTCGCATTTTTCCACTCAAATTATATGATGGATGCAAAGCGACACACACATAACTGACTGCTTTTACCAGCGAGTGTCCCCCGTTTGCAATTTTCCTAAGGGCCTCCTTCGCACGGCAATTACAAGCGTGTACTCCGCTATTCAGTGAAGATCGTAAACTGATTAACGTCTTCCACTTTACTCCCAGGTGCTTGCAGGCAGGTACTTTTTTTTTTTTTTTTTTGCCTGTGGCGTGCATGTTCTCTATATATTCGATTAGTCACACTGGAAATGCCTCTTCGAGATGAGCTTTTGTACTTTGATGTGTCTGTTATGGATTTCAGATGAAAATTACCACTGTGCCCTTCGTTTATAATTTTGAGTGGGATTCAGAGGTCTGAATCCTGCTCATGATTATATATGTTGTGTGTGTTTACCAGAACTTACAACATGGGTTCGTGCGTGAGTTCTTTGTATTTATATAAATAGCTGTTTCCTGTATGAACTTTGATGGTGCAGATGACAAAACTTGTAGCATCCTGGTTTTTATAAGGGAACGCGCTGTCAGAGGATATAATGGTTTTCTCTGACAGTAAGAAAAAGACATTTAACCTTAACCGCTATCAGAAAGACTTATACATGTCCCCCATAATGAGGATAAATGAGACTTCACAACAGGGATGTAATGCGTGGTATTTTTTATTTGCTGCTGAAGCTATGGAATGTAGGGCTTGGCCTTGCTGAAATCAAGTGTTTCTCATGTCCTTTCAGTTATCAGTTTTGCTGTTGTCATTTTTCGAGGAACTTGTCACTTACTCTCAAACTATGCGAGATAGGCAGACGAATCTATAAAGGGTTCTATTTTACTTTTCGTTTGGTGTCAGCCATCTCTTTTTAATCTTTCAGTCTACTGATATGAAAGAATAAGATCTGTAAGGCACCTGCGCTTCAATTTTTCTTTAATGTTATCATTTAGAGAAACCCACAAAGGAAAGAATGCTTTCGTCGAAAGGCCCCGTCCACTGGGTGATCAGTCAGTCAGTCACCTGTCCTTTACAATTTTGCTCCTTTTAATGCGGATTGCGGAAAATGATTCCGTGGTTGCCAGTCTAATTTCAAAGGGAAAAACCTCAAAATGAACAATTATCCGTAATTTTATGAATATCGTGACTCTTATTATACCACGCCGTAAACTTGGTGCAGGTCAACAGATGCTCGTGTAATTAGAGATAATTAGACGTTGCCGATGGGCACTTAATGATGCGGTTGTGTCACCATTTAGCCTTATAAGGGGGAAGGGGTTGCCCTAAAGGATGAGCCCGACCCTTGGCGTTCCACCTCAAATGCATTATTCATAGGGTCATATATCATGTATGAGGCATCGCGCACTACCAGGAGATATTGTTAAAACGAACGTATTCTTGATTTACGAGGTCGTTACAGTTAAGAAAAGCCATCGAAGCCTACGTTGGGTCGGCGTAAATCACGGTTACGTGGACATTTCGCTCTGACAGATGGTGTCGACAACATGGACCGAACACGGATTTCGCGCACCGGGGCTCATTTGTTACCTGGAATCGTTTCATGCTCTTCTTGCCACTCCTCCTATTTCTTCTTCTCTTCACCTTCTTCTTCTTGAGCATTTTCATAATGATGTGTTACCCCTTTGGCTCACCTGTTGTCGCATTTGCCCGACTTGAAGACATGCATAAATGAGTGTTTGCATTAGTTTGTACATACATGCATACGGGAGGTACACTTGTGTTACGCCTTTATTTTCATCCGAGCATGAAATACATTTTTTTTTTGGGGGGGGGTTGAATTCATTCACTAAAAAATCTTTCTCAGATCCTGCTTTTAGCCATAATTCAACTGGTGCTTGCACTTATGAACTAGGGTTACGCAGAGTTTTCAGTCTTTTTATTCATCACAGTTCATGAAGTGGTCTTATTTGAATGACTTGTTGATTGTAAGCATGATGAGAGAAGTATGATTTCCCGACACTCACACATAAAACGATTAGTGTCCAAAGCTGGCTTGGAGGGTGGATAAGTTAAATGCGTATATCATTATGACCCTCTAAGATTGCTGAAAAATTGCTACTCTTTTCGCAATCTTGCCTCATATTACCTGAATACATTGGTTTAACAGTGTTCTGCATGTAGTAAAATTCTGAAATGGTTTACTTTTATGATGTGTGGATGTGTTCCAGATTCTGGCCATTTCTCTTTTCTTAGTGGTCATGTAGCGACTTTTGCATCGGCGAAGTTAAGTAACGATGCATATACGTAGGTCCCATAAACTTGGGATAATTGATAAAGTATTATATCTTGACACTGACTTTAGGTCGGCAGCTGTATGGCTGAGTACTTAAGTTTTCTTTGTGGCTTGTCTGTCTTCTTTTGCAAAGTGCGTGCAGACCCAAATGTTTAAACCTTTGCCTAGAACTATTTTCAGGTAAAAACTTTGACAATGTGAACCTCTGTGGTAGGTCTCCATTCTCTTCCGATTAACATTTTCATTAACGGCAAAACTTAGGAATCTGTCTTTGATGAGCTTCCCTCGGTATCAAACAAAACTAATTAATAAGCTGTCAAAACGAATAAACTGCACATTACAATGCAACGTCAAAATTAAACCACTACTGTAAACCCAGCCTTAACAAATTTAGGACGTCACATTTGAAATGTAATATCCTAAACGTCTGACGGCCAGACCTTCAGATGGGTCTCCCTCTCAGCTGTGGTCACTTCTGGCGAATGCTTTAGGTCGGAGACACTCTTTTCTCCTAGTCAAAGGGTTCAGACGGCAAGGTCTACATTTTCTGGAAATTATGGGGCTTTTGTGCAGATGAGGCTGTCCTCCCTAAATGCTGTGAAGGATTTAACCTCTGCGCTTTGACGATAATGAGAAGGGAGAAACCCTAATTGACGTAACAATTTTGGAAGAGTAATAAAGGAAAAGTTTGGGCGTAAAAAATTGTACGAATGAATTTTTCTTCAAACTAATCATTTAGTTCAATTAGCATTAGTTTTTACTTTTCTCTAAATATTTTTGGCGTAGTTATGTAGGGCTTGGGTACATAACCTGCTGAAGTTTTTATCCACAAGCATTATTTTTTCCTCTTTTCCCGGTTGGCTAGTATCTCTTTTTATATATATATATATATATATATATATATATATATATATATATATATATATATATATATATATATATATATATATATAAAACAAAAGAAACCAGTAAAATATGCGCGAAGAAACGCGCCGAAGTTTCTTCGGCGCAATCGAGTTTTCTGTACAGCTATATGAAACTCTCAGCCGCGGCTCAAGAAACTTTCAGCCACGGCCCGGTGGTGGCCTGTGTTGTTGGCACCTAAAGCGGTGCCAGACGCACGATATGGCTAACTTTAATCCTAAATAAAATGCAAACTGCTGAGGCTAGAGGGCTGCAATTTAGTATGTTTGATGACTGAAGGGTGGATGATCAACTTACCAATTTGCAGCCCTCTAGGCTCAGTAGTTTTTAAGATTTGAGGGCGGACAGAAAAAGCGCGGACGGACAGACAAATAGCCGACTCAACAGTTTTATTTTACAGAAAACTAAAATGAGAACTAGCAAGTTAACAATATAAGCTTAATTTCTAGTTAGGCACTATTGTACACCTACACAGGTCCCTGCTCTCAAACATACTGTACACACATGTGAACAGGTACCCATACACACCCACACATATGCATTATATACTGTATATGTATGTATATACACATACATATATATATATATATATATATATATATATATATATATATATATATATATATATATATATATATATATACAGTACATGCATGCACATCATTTAACCTTGCCCCCAAGCATGGAAACATGCCACATACATACCTGAAGTGACGAATCGTGGATGCGCCCTTGCGCTATGGTAAATAAGTAGCAACGCGTTTTGTTGTCGCTGTTAGGAAATCTGTGATAAAGTGGTAATACACTGCCCTGGAGCATGCTAGATATAAAATGACTTCATTCACTGCAGGAAGGTGTTCCATATTCACTGTAACTCATTTCATTGTGAATAACCCCTGTTATGTCTTGGGACTGGGCTGACAAATGGTCGCTGTCCTGGATAATAAAGTAGACTGCAATTGTAACTTAATCTTGATCATATTGTAATTTTCAATGCTTTTTGGGTACAAGATGTTAGAGTCCGCACATTTGTTATTTAATGTGAAAATTCGTATCATATGAAGTGAATTTATATTCATTTCCTCTACCTCTCCATTAGAAATCATTAGAATTTTTTTCTCGTATTTGGGACTGTTACAGTGTACTCTTCAAGCAATCATAAACTGCTTTAACATATGCTGTGCGTGACTTCAGTCACTACTGGTTAATTTAGCAATCCTTGGTCGGCAGGCCGTTGTTGAAAGATGGCCACTGATACGAATTTGTGTGTGTGTGTTTATACATATATCTATCTATCCATCTATCTCTCTACCTATTTATCTACAAACACACACACACACACACACACACACACACACACACATATATATATATATATATATATATATATATATATATATATATATATATATATATATATATATATATACTGTACATGTATATACATATATATATTATATATAGCATTCATGTACATTTCATTCAGAGAGACCTGCTCTCCTTTCCAGGGTGATTAGCGATCCAATTAATACAATTGCAATTAGATAATCACATAAAGTACACGCAAGCAAGAAGCTCTATTCAAGCACTGACGTTTGTATGATCATAAATACGGTTAAATAATATATTTTCCTATATATATTCACTCCGTACCCGAAGGCAATAACTATTCAAATACCCTATGTGTTTGGTTCTAGCATATGAAAAGGCTTTAAGCATATTGAAAAGCACAAGGAGCAACAAAGTCCTGCCAGAATGGATTATATATAAATATAAGACGTCGGCTTTGGAATGTTAATGGCGTAAGAAGGTACCGAGGAAGAAGAAGGAGAACGGTGGAGACCCACCATTATTTCTGCTCCGACCGTCATCAGCATTGTGCGGGGCATAAAAGCAGAGGTGCTTGTTATTCAGGGGAGGTAACTTTACAACGCGGTTCCGGTCATGCTTTGCTCGGATCAATTTCCCAGATTCACTTTGATTTAAAGGAATTCTAAGCCAGGCACGTACTAGCACATGCCTGACTATAAACAACATTTCATTTTGTATATGATCCGTTATTCACAGTGATATGTACGTACAAATGTGTGTAGATATGAATGACAAAGATTGGTCAAAGCTACACAAGGAGGGAAAAGTGAATACTGAGCGAATAATTTGTCTATAAACTATATAGTTTTCTATTAAAGGTGATGATGAAAGGGGCTGAACACAGGCTATAATCTTGGAAATGATTTCAATACGATGTCAGCCAGAGGGGCAAATGAGGCAGTGAAATATATAATTAATTTCAAAATATAATTACAAAAGCGTTTATAAATTGTATGTATGTATGTATATATCTGTATGTATGTATATATATATATATAATTATATATATATATATATATATATATATATATACATATACATACATACAAACATACATACAGTTTATAAACGCTTTTGTAATCATATTTTGAAATTAATTATATATGTCTGTGTTTTGCAAGCCCTGACATCGTCAAGCCCTTTCATCTTCACCTTAACAGAAAACTATCTAGTTTATGGACCCATTATTCACTCAATATTGACTTATTGACATGTATGTGTGTGTATACACACACATACATACATACATACATACATACATACATATATATATATATATATATATATATATATATATATATATATATATATATATATATATATATATAAGCAAATATAATGAGATAATGTAAAATTCATTGCGCACTGGAAAAACTTTTACCACAAGGGAATGATATAAGTGCTCCCTGAACAGAATTCGAACCGATGCTTTTTTAGGATGGTATTATGTAACAGGGACTTAACACTTAGTCATATCTCTTGAAGGTATCTTTAATTACAAGAGACACTGTCATTATCCAGTTACTCTTAATGATAATGTATCATAATTTTTAAATGCAATTACCTGTCCACCTCTGGTGTAACTTGGAATATTAATTACCTCAAAAACAATTCTGCAGCATTTCAGGGAACATGCGGAAATAATAGCTAAGGTAAAAGTTTACAAGGAACACAGCAAGTATTTTTTGATGGTTGTAAGAAATCGAAGGGACAGAACTCTCAATTTATCATCCGTTTCTAATCTTGATGGAATAATATGTTGAGTTATAGCTGTAGCGCCATAAGTGAAGAGATTTTATAAGATTCTGTGTGTGTTGTACCAGAAAAGAATAATTTCTAAACCAAAAATAACCTCTAACCA
>NC_089754.1:23488177-23500677 GCF_040412425.1 Macrobrachium rosenbergii | reverse complement strand
TCCCTTTTGTATGATGGCTGGCAGTTAGGAGACGTTGAGACAACGTCTGCCATATGGGAAGGTCTTCACAGCTGAGAGGCCTCAACAACCCCTTTTTCCGTGTCGTATTTTTTATGTGCTTTAGTTTTTATCTACCTAGTAGAGGCCTAGACAAAAAAATCGTTAAAAGAAAGAAAACGAGCGTATTATAAAAAAAAAAAAAGAGGGGGTGGCAATTTCTTCCCATCTGAATGTCGGCCAATATGGGTACCGCATGCGAAGGTCGCTATGTCTCGATTAAAGGCCTGAGAGACACGAAGCTGAATGCTAATTAGACCGGCCATTCTGATTATTAGATAATGTTGCTCTTATGCAAGGATAAGGATATATATACATATAAATAGCATATCGGTCAGGGTCGTTACAACATCTGGCGAGTGGTCTGGAATCTGGAGTTGGATAACTACCAGCTAGAATATAACAGACACACGAGGGTGACGATTGTCCTCAAGCGAATCCTAATTAAGGACGAAGGTGAAAGTGACTGTATTCTGTCAATATACAGATAGCGGGGACGTTGCGTTGACCATAGCTATCACGACGTTGCGTTGACCATAGCTATCACGTGGTATTTGAAAGAATTTCTTTCTCTTTGTTTCAAGCCTTTTCCGGATCTGAGGAAATTTTCTAATATGCCTGTTTCAGGGTTGTAAAATATGAACCAACTCTAATATGAAGGGGCCAATTTTCTTTAACGGTATTGAAAAGTTAACCCTTAAGTTCTTTTATAAGTATCGTACATCTAAGGATGAATTTCTTGACAAATTTTTTTTTAATTAATAATCAAGTAAAAACATGCGTTCGCTGAACACATAGTTCCCAGCTAGAGGAAAAATAGAGATTAGCAGGTTATATTAGATTTACTCCAGTCAATGGCAAACAAGTGCTTTTGGAGGTATCAACACAATCTTCTGATTTTTTTTAAAGCTTATACAAAAACTAACCTCAAACTGGCTAAAAAATAATTTGGTCCCAGACACTATTGGAGCGACTCTTATTATTATCTTTACTTTACATTTTGGTCGTCATCAGAGTACACTCCTAAAATATCCTTATTTCAAGGGGTCATTTGAAAGCTACTTTCCAATTACCTTGTGCTCTTTATAAAACATACTGAAATTCATAATAAAATTTGACGAATTGCTGGTTAACTGTATGGCACAAGACATGTCCATCTGGTTAGTGTAATTAGATCATTGCATATTATTCTCTCCACTTAAAAGATTACTCATTCCCTGTTGCTAACAATCCTCACCATTTGTGTTAATTGGTTCCATGGACATCGAAATATACTGTATTTGCTCTTCCAGAATTTTATTTCTTTTTTTTTTTTTTTTTTTTTTTTGTTAGTTCGAAAATGCTATCCTACTGTCGCCAGACGCGATCATACACTTTGCATGAAGGATTAATGTACCTCAGGTTCTGCTTAGGGCAGAAGCCTGTCATTGGTGTTCTCACTGAAGTAGCAGAGATGTTACATTTCTGGAAAGACTAAGCGCCTTTTTGCAAAGTTATGTTTCGGTAAAACGTCCATATATTGCAGCTCCATGCAAGGTTTCCTACAAATTCTAGTGAAGCAGGACCAAAATGTTTCTAATTCTTTTATGATCTATTCACAGACTTCTTACGCAACACAAATAGTATAGGATTAATTTCTTAATCAATATCAATTGAATTAAGTCTCTCAAAAATGTATTACCAGGAAATTAAAGTAAGTTATCTCTCTCTCTCTCTCTCTCTCTCTCTCTCTCTCTCTCTCTCTCTCAACCTTGTTAAGTCTGACCGGAATGAAATACAGTAATTTTCATCAGAGGAAATTGGGAAGACATGTCAAGAAATGTTTCAAATAATAATGTTAATAATCTATAAAGCAACGAATAATCAAATCCTAACCTACATTTTTTTGAAGATTGCCCTTAGGAAAGGAACTATAAGATTCCAAGAGATCGCCATATGTTACTCTAGCAAAGGAAAGGAAGAACTAAAATCCTTACATCATAATCACCAAATTAAGGTAGGGTCTGTGGTTTAACAGCTTAATTACTAACGACCAAGAAAGGGCGCAGAAGTTCCCCAAAAGATAAAGGAAAAAAAAAAAAATAACTGTCGTGAACAAAGAATATTTAGACTCTGATTCCTGTGAAGCAATCCTTAATGAATATCTTTATCGCCAAAACTTTCAAATAAGCTTAGCAACACAGCTCGGCAGCAAGAGCTATGACCTAAACTCATAACGTACTACTTCATTTAACGTCTAATCTAATAGTTTTTTTTTTTATTTTAGAAAACCCACCCACCTGACTAATGTCATATAATACAAGGGAGATTAACACACATCAACTTGTCGCAGAAATCGTAATGTGAATTCTACGATCAGGCTGCAAAATCGATAACGTTTGTCTTCACCGTTCCAAAGCTGTAGGCAAAGTCGATCATTTCTTCGGCTCTAAAATTAGGCAGTTCAAGGAATCTTTCCTTCACAATTTCATTTTAGACTGAATGTTCCAAGTATCTTCAGAGGGTTCGTCGTCCAAAATAACTTCTCTTTTTTCTGGTTTTCCTTAGGGAACCGTTGGAGGACAAGCTCACCCTTATTAAGATGGGTATTGACTGGGACATGAAAGGCTTATTCAGTCGTAATCCTAAGATGCACACATTCATTTTCAAAGTGAACTATACTGTGTAATTCACGCCTGGGCTTAGAAAAACAAGGCCGTCTTTAGTATCCACACGATATTTTCTGGTCTCTTCATCAAGACAGAGCATGAATATGAAAGACTTACTTAAAATACTTCAGAGTCATCATCTTTGTACAGAACGCGCAGCATCAATAGCTCGTACTGAGAGTTACGAATCGTCTAAAACGAACTTTGTGAATACCAGCACTTTCAAAACAGATATTAGTACCATATACACTTTATAGATGTCACTGATCACACCACTCATAGGCTTGGCACATCAGATCCAGTTCAAAGTCAGAGCTAACATCATAAATTTCGACTACCAGTTCAAGCTAGAAGGCACTTTGGAATTGTTGAAGCACATATTTATTGTAAGTTATATTTTCTCTCACATAAAATCCGTCCAGGATTGGAAATAACATAAATTTTAACTTTAAAAATTGCTAATAGTTGAACTATTAGAAAGAAAGACCCCATCTGAGGGTGTACTGAGAAAAAATTGAGATTTCCATTGTGTTTGCATGTGTGTTTGAGTATGTTTGTGCACGGGTGCTACTGTGATAAAACTGTCTTTGGAACTTTATACCCCATATCATATTATGTTACCAATTTCGAAGCTTTGTTTTCGGAGTTCAGAATAGAATAAATGTAAAAAAAAAAATGGGTATACAATCAACAAACTACCTCGAGAGTAAAGAATTTTCATTAGATGCGGTGAAACATTGATTACGGGATTTCCGAGAGATGGTAAAATTTAGGTGGATATCTATGAAGGTTCTGCGTGGTTTATATGACAATAAATTGTCAACTCTTCAACGACAGCCACCAAAAAGTAATAATGCAAATGCTGGTACCCACTGGCTCTTATTTGCCAGGTCACATCAATTCCTTTAGTCTGATCAACACTCACATACAAACACGAGCAATAACATAACCTCTTTCCGTCTTCTTTGGCATAAGTATTAGTATTATGACTCCACACTGAATGAGTAGTTTTAAAAATGATCAACGAATCTACACGGGTGAGGGCCTCCACGATGTACTCCAGAATTTCCGCTGGGTCGCAACACATTAATATTCGCTCATGAATAATCTGTGCATAAAAACCTGTGATCTTTGTGCGGATTTGTAACAATAAACTCTAATTTGACTGGTAGTACAGAGAGTTACCTACAAATAAAATCCAAATGGGTGCAACAATGTTGGAAACATGAAGACACTGTGTCCCTTACGCTTTCTTTGGATGTCGTAATTAAGTTGCGTCAAAATAAGAGATTCCTCCTCCTCCTTCTCTTCTTACACACCCCCTCTCTTCCTCCTCCTCCTTCTCCTCCTCCCTCCCCCTCCTCCTGCATCTTCATAACCTGACCACGAGGTGGGTTTTCAAGGGCAAGGCCGGCCATGAGGGCAGACGGCAACCAAAAAGAAATAGGCCTAATGAGCCAGAAGTTGTAGAGGGCATGTTGGCAAGAGTCTTCTTCCGCCAGTGTCCATATTTAAATGTCCTGCAGGGATTTCGAAAGACAGGTGAGGTTGAGTGAGCGGGATGAAGCCACCGCTCCCGATTCTTGGTGGATGTCGATTTGAATGCTTCCTGAATTTCCCTTTTCTTCGTTCCTTTCTATTTCGTCGAGTGGTCTTCGGTCGGTAGCAAGGAGAATGTAAACAAAACCAGGGTTCAGATAGAGGTTGTAGGTATTTTATATTCTGTATGCATCTCAGAACATGAAGGAAACTCAAGTGGAGAGAATATGTGACTGACGAAATGTCCCAAACTTCTTGGAAAAGAGACGTTGATCTGTGAGAAGCTTTCGTACAAACGTCATCTGGTCGGCGGCAGGATACCGCAGCATTACGCCAAGTTTCACAGCGGGAGATGGACGATAACTTGTGGGAAGTCGAGTGCCACCTGTGTGGGACCAGTGAAACTTAAACCATACTTCATAATGGCAAGGGGTAAGTCTTGACTTTAGTTCGGAAAATTATGGCGTAGTTATTTGTATATGCTGAGAAGCAAAGGCCATTTCTTTTCTTTTACTATAGATAAATTCTCTCTCTCTCTCTCTCTCTCTCTCTCTCTCTCTCTCTCTCTCTCTCTCTCTCTCTCTCTCTCCTTTCTAGGGTTCTCGAAAAACGCTAATTGCTGTTGAAGTTTCTAGTCGTTGGTGTAAATATCTACATCAAAATACCTTTGATATAATTATTCACTTACAATCAAGACATTTATGTAAAACAAAAATGAATATGAAAATCATATTCCACTTCAGTATACCTAACTGCTTACTCTTTTTGTATTTATATTAGAGGAGCAAGAGGAAGATAAATTTGTTACAGAAGAAATGTATCGAGGAGGTATTTAGGAATGTAATTAGGAATGGTCTCCAGTTTACTCTAACACCCATCCTTCTTATAGGTTGAACATTACTTTCCCAATCGCCTGTGTGCATATATATATATATATATATATATATATATATATATATATATATATATATATATATATATATATATATATATATATATATAACTGAATCACTGAAAATATGGAACGATGAATATATAAAGATAAAATCCACGAAGGAAAGGGAAACACTGGAGTGCCATGAGGCCTTTTCGACTCTGTCGTCCTTTACTTAGCAGCAGCACTCCAGTGTTTTCCTTTCCTTCGGGGATTTTATCTTATATATATATATATATATATATATATATATATATATATATATATATATATATATATACACACATACATATATATATATATATATATATATATATATATATATATATATACATATACTATCTATCCTGGCGCTGCCCAGGAAAACTCTGAATGACATTCTACAGGTAGGGGAGGGAAGGAGAAGGAGAGGGGAGGGGGAGGGAAGATGGAAGGGGTGGGAGGGAGAAGGAAGAGGGGAGGGGAAGAATGAAGGGGGAAGGGAAAGGAAAGGGGGAGGGGGTGGGGAGGGGAGGGGGAGGGAGAAAGGGAATCGGGAGGGGAAGTTATGTTCCTCTATCAGAAGAGAATAAAAAGCATCTCCACTGAACACAGAAAATAAATAAAAAGTATTGCATTTCTGCAATTCTCACTCAGGCGTGTCTGTGTGTTTGGGTGTGTGTAGGAGGAGAGAAGGTCTGTCTCTCATGCCACAGCAGAGGGACCTACTGGCCTTAGGTATGAATGAAGTGCTGTTGCCAAAACACTCCATAAACCTCATTTAAACCGAATTTATAATGATATATGCCATCGTGAAGCTACAAAGTAGTCGCTATAACGAATTCCGAAGGTAAAAACGAAGAAGAAACAATAGAATTAATGAGAAAATTTGCATTTGACCTAATAAAAGAAAAGGATATACTGTCATCATACAGCTTGAGCTAGCAGCTACTAAGCATGCACGAATGAGAAAGACACCTGGCATGTTTATGTGTTTAGGGAGAAAATCTTTGGACCTACTGGTTTGGGTTCATTGCTTTATAGCTATGAAATATGTATTGTAATGAAGCCTAAAATATTTATTTTAGCAATACAACCAAGCAGTGAGGTATATGTTTAACATTTACATTAATAATTTATCATAAATTATCATCAAAATTCACATAAATTCTGGTAAGAAATTTATGTTTGGGGGATTTGGATTTATTATTGTAGGTTAACAATACGTCTGACAGGGCATGAAATGAAAGGTGAAGCGTCAGGAGAATGAAAATTAACCCATTAACACTGAAGGAAAAGGTGACGTAACAATGAAAATTTAATTTGTTTTGCCTGTGTTTGTATGTCTGCCATGGGGTAAGGGTTTGATTTCAAGTTAAAAACCTTTCTGGAGTGACACAGAGGCCGTGTGCAAAATTTTGTCTGGGTCTGTCAAGCGGTTCGGATTTCTATATTGGAAAAACAAATATACAAACAGTCACTTTTATACATATATTACCTGACCAAGCCGGCACTGCCCGGAAAAACCCTGAAAGACATCCTACCTAACAGCCCTTCTCCTCTCTCTTCCTCTCCTTTGTCTCTTTCTCACTCTCTCCCAACACACCCATTCATTATCATAGAATTCAACAACTTTAGGCTGTGTATTCACGATCAAGTTTAACTGTCATTTCTTCTGTAAGTTCATTGAAACTGCCATTAAAACATACGTGTAAACAACAGTTTGTGGGTGCAGATGGTCCACTCACCAGAACGAATGAACTGATGGTATTACCTAAATAATTTCTGACCAACTGACAGACAATTGTGCATGCGGACAGGTTAGAATAAATTTGATGACAGTTTGCAGCTGTATTTCATCTGGGAAGTATCTCAGGCTCTCTGCTCAGAATATGAAAAAATTATGTATAAACGTTATTCATTTTACTGTTAGACCCTTCAACGCTATTTATAGGCTGTTATTAGTCCAAACCATACAATAAAAATTTAAAACAATATTTCCATGTGATACAGACAATTTGGTATAGGCCTAGGCCAATGATGTCTTTTTATATGTGTTACTATAATGAAAATTAACTTCCCTGTCCAATTCATAAAAAGCTGAACCAACCCCTTGGTCTCAATTTAAACTCATCCATTAATATTGTATGAAAATAGAAGTCTTTTTTTTAATAAAAAATATTTAGTCTATACTCTGTTACGCCCTTTTCTTTCCTATTACCAAGTGAATTGCCGCAACAGTTAGCCTTCCCTCCCCCCCACACCATATTGAGGAAAAAAGTGGCAAAACTCTTTCCTATAGTTCAGTTCAACTCGTGATATGTATTCTTTCTATTGGTTTCAGGGACGTTTTTAACATAACATAATAAATTATAACTCATTATCTTTACAATGACATCAAATTCCCCAACGTAGAATTAAGTATAAAGTTACAGGGATCGTTAGAAAAAAATTACTGCTAAGAATGCCTGTACAGCATCTATAAACCTGGTCAATTCGTACGTTAGGCAATAACATAATCAAGGATCAAACAAAATCTTTCCCTTCTTGGAGGGATGTTAGGCAATCGATTATTTATGGTTTAGAATAAATATGTATTGATAAAAGATATAAATGAATATATATCATTCTAATATATAACCATAAAAAATAATACTATTTTCCTAAATGAGGGGAATACTATTCCTTACTGTGAATGATTACATCAGCAAAAGGTACGAAATTCACGTGTTGTGTAAGGTGTGAGCACTTCGACGTTCCTCGAAGTGCAGTAGTTGCCATTTCTTAATTTAATCCCTATTTGCACCGTATACATTTACCCTCCATACATTTAAATTCTGCAAGTGCCCTTCAGAAAAGATTTCCAAATGTAATGATCTACATTCCTGCAAAGTTCTAATAGGTCACCGTAACGTCCCGAAGTAGTTGCCATAGGGAACTCCGAAGGCAAAAACAAAGAAGAAACTAACGAATTAATGAGGAAATTCGCATTTGTCAGGCTACCATATGTCTGAGAGTTTGCAGTGGGAGGAGTTTAATGATGTCACCAAAAGAAAAGTTGAAGCTTTCCACCCAAGCTACTGGTGTCTCATATAACGTTACTCAAGAAAAGGTGGACTAAAAACGAAAATTTCATGTGTTTTGTTTGTGTTTGTATATCTGTCTCAGGATAGGGGTTTGATTCTGAGTTATAAACCTTTCTAGGGTGACATAGAGGTCGTGTGCAAAATTTTGTCTGGGTCTGTCAAGCGGTTCGGATTTCTATAGTGGACAAACAAATATACAAACATTCACTTATATATATAATATATATATTTTTATAAATATTCTGCTGTTCGTCCTCTCTGCATTATTTTAGCAAGAATGTCCTTCTAACAAAGACGGGACAGAATCTCTGTTGAATGCTAGCGAGGCCGGTAGGCTGTGCTTTTCAAAAAAATGTCTTTAGCAGGGATAGTTTAGCATTAGGGGCCCAACCCATAGGGAGGGTTTCACCAAGTAACCTCTTATGAAGGTGGTCTTAAGCTTCCTTTTGCTCTGTCCTATGCATTCGGTGATGTCTCAGTCAATTTTTCAGACTGCCTGGGGCTATGGTCGAACATCGGGCAAACAGCCCAAGACTACAGTTTTGCCCTGACCTGACTCAACGCCAGCAGAGAGAGGCTAACCTTCCGACGAGGAGCACACGTCGTGCTCAAGCAAAACTTTGTCCTTTGTTCCTCCCCGTCTTGTTTACTAGTGCATCGACAATACCCGTGTGTTTTTCAAGAAGTCGTATCAACAGTTGCGTGCGCAAGCAAAACATGTAAACTGTAGGTCTGAGAATTGCCAAGTATTTGCTGTCTGCAAGTATTCTTCCACTGTATTTCATCTTTTCCCATTGCTTCACCACTTCACCACCATCTATGAGAACCTGGTATAATCATATTTCTTTTATGAAGTCTACTGTATTAATAATTAATATTGCCTAGTGAAACTGCGTAAGCTATTCCTGTGCTGTAAGTAGGAATTAGGGAAAGTTAAGTAAGTAAATTTCAGGCAGCCTTGTGTCTCGATCCCACTGTTCAGAGGAGAATTAGCCTTTACCAATACAAAACTGCGTACGATATCTACAAGTACAGACACTCGTTGCATTATATTTTTTTTTTTACTGAAGAAAGGGGGGAATTGACTGTGTCAGACGCTGACTAATTGTTTATGTAACTTCCTCACTATCACAGCACATTCTTTTTTTGTCGGGACTAATTGGGAAGTAAAGGGGTTTGTTGTAATCCTTTTGTTGCAGAGTAATCCTTTATCCCATACATTGTTCCCCAGCTGGCAACCTAATTCAATTAGGTTAACTCTAGCTTTAATTGACAGGTTACATGTGTCATTAGCGAAGCAGGGCCCTATAAATTACATTAATTACTTAATAAACTCATCAGCCAAGCCCCACACATAACAATATATATATATATATATATATATATATATATATATATATATATATATATATATATATATATATATATATATATATATATAAATTATATATATATATATATATATACATATATGGCAGTATCTCATAATTCAGTAAAACAAGTATAAACAAGTATATCGTTAAAATAGGGAATACAGACAGTTATTTATTGCAACACTTGAATGAATGTAACCTCACCATCAACTGGAAAATTACAAGATATGATCTCTAAAGACAAAACATTACCGTGTCATCCATATTAAGAAAAATCATGTTGAGTTGATCAACAACAGATCAGGGGAGCGTAAACTGGAAGACAACGAGCATCTAAATAGTTTTGTTCTACTACCACAGATACGATCTATGATTTTTTGTATCATTTGATCCGGGGCTGCGAATATTCGAACGCCCTAAGCCAAGTTCTTGTTTTAATTCTTCCACCAGCTCAGTGGCAACTTGAGACATTGCAGGTTCAAGAAATGGATCCTCAAGTATATGTATGTATATATATATATATATATATATATATATATATATATATATATATATATATATATATATGTATATATATATATAATATATATATATATATATATACATATATACATACATATTTATATACTCGTATATATATATTATATATATCAATTACCTCTTAACTTCTCGATTACTCACACTTTTTGGATACCTTTATGATTTACCTCTGAGTAGAGATAAGGAAATCCAGAAGGTCAGAGGATATCGAGATGTTAGCAGATCATCGTAGCAGTTTGTAATAATACAGCACATACCTTACTGAAGTGACTGGTAGATGCACTGTAAATATTATGTATTTTAGGTTACAAGCAATGACCGATAAAACCCTGATTACGATACTGATATTCTGTCTATTCGTGTTCTAGCAAAGTGTGCATCTGAATTCAAATGAAGTATATGTGATTAAGGTGGGCTAAGTGGTTTGAATACCATCACCGCAGAAAAGTAATTTTTCATTATTTCTCATCTAGGTTCAGGGTTTTAATTATAAGCATATCCAAAAGTTGTGAAAAAAACAAGGAATATCAGGTGACAATAACTATTAATGATACAAATATACACACACGTGTGTATATATATATATATATATATATATATATATATATATATATATATATATATATATATATTATACATAAATATATCATAATTTTGTATACATATATATATATATATATATATATATATATATAGATATAGAGAGAGAGAGAGAGAGAGAGAGAGAGAGAGAGAGAGAGAGAGAGAGAGAGAGAGAGAGAGAGAGAAAGACGAATACTTTGTAAATTTCGCATTCGTAGCTATAAAACACTGTCTCTCTTATCAAACTGATCGGACTGGAGGGAGATTTTATTACCCTGTCACGTCTGTTACACTTGCATTCGTAATGTTCAGTCATTGTTGACTGATGGTGCATATCATTCACGCTATTGAATATGGGTGTTCTTACAATGATGCAGCATTGATTTCTTAAGTATAGAGTTTATGTTGTTACTTAATCACTTTTGAGAGAATGAATAGGAGAGATGGTCCTCTGTGTTTGGAAACGTTAACGTGTATATTTGGATTATGCCAATAAATAAATTTTATGTGGCCAACTCAACAGATATGAAATTTTATCCGAATATAAACTTGATAGCTCTAGTCTAATCCTTCGGGCCAGCCCTAGGAGAGCTGTTAATCAGGTGAGTGGTCTGGTAAAATTAAGGTATAGTTAGGTCTCTCGTCCTTATGGGTATTTTTTTGAACATTATTACTTTAATGGTAATTTTAGAGAGAACCCCGTAGGTGGTGGTGCCCTCAAAGGACCTCACGTGATGCATTTAGGCACTACCATTTCCTTTCTTCACCCTTATTGTCCAACCTCTGCAACTATTACTTCATAGTGCAAGTGTGAGATTTCCTCCCAGTTCCACCTTTAAATCCTTGTACTTCATCTTCATTTTTTTTATCTCCGCATCGCTGTCCAACCACTCCAATTCCCTTTTTTCACTCTCTTAAATGCCTAATTGCCGAAAGCGCCCCTATGCTTGGTTTAGCGTAAATTATATAAAATCAAGCACCATTTCGCTTCATCTCGAAAAATTTTAAAATAGGAGAAACTTAAATGAGCTGAACTTCGTAGAAATTTTTATAAATTCACTATCTTGGAAGGAGCAGCTGGTATTTACTCACTCAGTCTGAAGAGCGAGTTTTGCACATCTATTGTGGTGAATGACGAGCTTTCTGTATAGCTCTTGCCCGGAAGATAATTTAATCAGAGACGTTTGTGCAAGTCTCAACTACTTTTTAAGGCATCATTAACGACATGAAAGCACATTGCTTTCTCTCAAGAATAAGTATAAATTGCGATATTTCAGTTTGTGTTTTTTTTAATGATTGTAGCCAGGAACTTCCACGGCTCGGCTTTGGCTGAGCTTGACATAAAATGAAAAAATAAAATGAGAAATATAGACTTTTTAGATCTGACTAAACTAGAAAGAAAACTGTCATAACCGATCGTTTCTAAAATATCTGAAAAATGACAGAAGGTTATATGAACAATCTTGTATGATAGTTACGATTACTGCAATAATAAACTCAAAAATAAGTTGGGTTTGATTTGTTATTTAAATGCATGTAGATAAGGCCGCTGAATAAAAAAAAAATGTGGAGGATAAAATTTTTAGAAAATAATGCGAAACTGTTCGCATAATGGTCGCAGGGATAAGAACTGCAAGGATCTACCTAAGCAATAAGAAATGCAAGGTATGGAAGAGACATCGTTCGCAATTACACTCCACTTGTAACCCATGAAGGAATATTAACCAGAGGCAAAATTTTTTCGTGAGCAGCTTATGATCAA
>NC_089754.1:23423177-23483177 GCF_040412425.1 Macrobrachium rosenbergii | reverse complement strand
CCCCCACTTCCTATCGGGGTTGAACCCTTGGACTTAAAGGGCATCGGGAGTGTCACTATTCATCTCAGCAACCTCAAAAACTATGGCTTAGACACTTAATATTTTTGTTTTCAGTTATGTTACCCCCCTTCCCACCCCCATCCCCTTTGGTGCCATTGATGCTTTGCCCCCACAGTATTCTTTTCCAGAAGGTAAGTCATATGAATACTGAAATGAGGTATGATAAACCTGTAGAGTCCCATTTCAGGGAAGACCTTCCCACCCCTACCTACTACGGTGCTAACGATGTCTTACCCCACAGATAGTAACTCATATGTATACCAAGTTTGGTTGAAATGGTTCATTGCATTTCAGAGTTATGCTGGAACATACACACATACGTACACACATACATCCATTTATATATATATATATATATATATATATATATATATATATATATATATATATATATATATATATATATATATATATATATATAATAAATATTAAGTTTTTTAATATATAAATATATATATATATATATATATAAATTTTTTAATATATAAATATATATATATATATATATAAATATTTATATATGTATATATATATACTGTATATATATATAAAATTTTCTGACTATATAGGCTAAGATCCAAATGGAAGAATATGAATAAATTCCTGACTTCCGTTGGTCAGATGGGTAACTTGACCTCGTACGAACGTCAGAATTTATTCATATTCCTCCATTTGGATCTTTGTAGTGACAACGGCGTCCAAAAAGTGTGAAGAAATCGAGAACTTACAAGGGCATTGTGGTTATTACAATTACATATGTATCTAGTAAAAAGTAACCATTACATTCTTTATATGTATACACACACACACGCATATATATATGTGTGTGTGTGTACAAACATATATACATGTATATTATGTTATATATATATATATATATATATATATATATATATATATATATATATATATATATATATATATATATATATATTCATATGTATATATATAATGTATGTATATAAGATAAAATCATCCGTACACATAAGATATATGTAAATAAGATAAAAATCAATGAATGCTTCCAAAGCACTGTCTTATACTTACTGCATGCACATCTTCAGAGATGTGAATGCAGTAAATATAGGAAAGAGCTTTAGAAAAGGAGAGAGAGAGAGAGAGAGAGAGAGAGAGAGAGAGAGAGAGAGAGAGAGAGAGAGAGAGAGAGAGAGAGAGAGAGAGAGAGAGAGAAGAATAAGTATGAAGATAAATGTGTAACAGGTAACCACCCTTCCTGAAATAAGTTTATATTCAGAGAGGAGCTAACCTGAGAAATTTGTTAAATTTTTTTATCCAAGAATTTTGATGTAAATTTTGAAATTCTAAAACTTTCATTTCAATCCTTGTTTTTCGAGAATTTTTTGGTTGAACTCTGCTATATAATAGAATGTGATCCCATTGTGAATCTAGATTAGCCGGAAGCAGACCATGGATTGTCCAAAAAGCTGTCGGCTTAGGAGTGAATAACTATAGCAGGATTGTAGCAGTTTTGTTCATTTCTCCTGTAGAATGAAAGAGCTCTGAAGATACCTGAAGTTTTGCCAGTGGAGTTTGGAAGCCACAAACGCAATGGGAAAAGACGGCCAGAAAAATAGAATAAAAAAGTGGAAATGTAAGGTCAGCCAGGATGAATGAGAAGAAGCTGCTTCAGCAACGACTGAGAGACCATGACTTGAAAGTTGTACTGGTGAAGATCTTCAGACACTCAAACCTGATATCCGCATTCCTGTTTACAAGCATCGTTACCTCAGGGAAATCCAAGGAAGTTAGGACTGGTGGAGTTTTCTATGCTAGAAAAATATTACCAAAATGATGAATGGTAAAAATCTTGGAAGGATATCTAGAAGCTGCCTCAGCATGGTATGAAAGAGACACCAGACCTCAATGGAGTGCTGCTGGAGGTCTTCAGTTGCTCAAACAAGACATCCACATTCCTATCGGTGAACATCGTTAAACCAAGGAAATCCAAGTAAGTTTCCATACCTTTCCACATTTTGTTAATACAAAAATATTAACAAAATGTGTAAAAGTAGGGAAATATTTGAAGGACGTCGAGAAGTCGCCTCGCGGAATGAAAGAAACCAGACTTTAAGGGAGCAATGCTGGAGGTCTTTAGTCGCTCAAACATGACATCCACATTCTTATCGGCGAACATCGTTACCCCAGGGAAATCCAAGGAAGTTTGGATGGGAGGAGTTTTCTATACCAGAAAAATATAACCAAAATGTGGAAAAGTTTGGAAATCTTGGAAGGTTGTCAAGAAGCTGCTTCATCATGGAATGAAGGAGACCACATATGTATATATTTATTTATATATATTTATATAAATATACATATATACATTATTATTATTATATTCAGAAGATGACACCTATTCCTATGGAACAAGCCCACAAGGGCCACCGACTTGAAATTCAAGCTTCCAAAGAATATCGTGTTCATTAGGAAGAAGTAAGAGGTGATAAAGGGAAATACAGAAAGAAGGGATCCCATTCACCTATTAAAAAAAAAAAAAGTATTAGGGTAGCAATGCATTGCACCTTTGCTTGAACTTCTGAAGTCCCAACTGCACGACATCCTCTGGGAGGCTGTTCCACAGTCCAGCGGTGTGAGGAATAAAGGACCTCTGGAACTGAGAAGTTTGACAGCGAGGCACATTTACTGTAAATTATTTTATATATATATGTGTGTGTGTGTGTGTGTGTGTGTGTGTGTGTGTGTGCGCGCGCGCGCGCGAAGGGTATGATTGATCTGGCAACCTAATATCCTTTCCTAGACTAGAACTGAAGGTAAGTTGAAAAAGAAAAGAAAAATAAAGGTGGAGCTCACGCACAAAAAAATTGGCGTAACTCTTAAAGTAAGATAATAGGAGCCACAGAAACTGAAAGAGAATTTCTAAGCTTAGCATATGAGGAAGGAAATTCACCAAACTGCACAATCTGCGTATTACAGATTCCGCAGAGTAAAAATGAGAAGAGGCGGCTTGACGTATGGCAAAACCGCTCGACTGGAGGAATGTCTCTCATTTGAGCTTAACGATGCTGCAAGACAAGTAATACACAAGCAAGTGAAAAAAAGTATGCCTTAGTTTAACCAGACCACTGAGCTACAGGTCTCCTAGGGCTGGCCCGAAGGATTAAATTTATTTTACGTGGCTAAGAACCAATTGGTTACCTGGCAACGGGACCTACAGCTTATTGTGGGATCCGAACCATATTATAGCGAGAAATGAATTTCTATCACCAGAAATAAATTCCTCTAATTCTTCATTGGCCGGTCGGAGAATCGAACGCGAGGCCAGCACAGTGCTAGCTGAGAACGGTACGCACCCGTCCAATGAGGAACTAGCAAGCAAGAGAGAGAGAGAGAGAGAGAGAGAGAGAGAGAGAGAGAGAGAGAGAGCACCTTTCAGCGAAATAGGACGCTCGAGATATGTGTCAAGAATGGGATCTGAGACCAAACATTATTTATCCAAATTAAGGAAAGAATAGGTAAAAGAAATAGCAAGACAAGAATCCTTATTATGCAAAATGAGAGTAAACACTCCAGAACTTGAGACATGCCGAGAAAAACAATTTTATGAACGATTATTCTTCATGTCATTGGCAATGTGTTCCCTTTGCTGTACAATTCAAATAGAATAACTTTGTTTTATTTTTGTCGATGAGTCACTACTGCTATGTATGTAGTTAGCTTGTAGATATAATTTCGTTCTCAAATAATAAATAAACACAAATAACCAGAGACCAGCCCATGAGATATAGGTCTAGAAAGAACTGATTCTATCCTTATATAAAGATAATAACAAAAAACAACACAGGCGCATCTCTGTCCCTGTCCAGCTGATGAAGCCCTTAAATTCTCGAAAATAGCGTAAGGGGGAACTACACTACAGAGGTGACTTTGACGGATGACATAACGGTACGTTTTTCCTTTCCATTATAGTGCTTTTGTCATAGGCCGGGGATGGAATGCGTCAGAAGACAATAGAGTCATCTTAGAGCGGTAAATGATCAAGGATGATGATCAGCGCAAACAGGTGATAGCCTTACATCCGGGCAGGGTATCTGGTAGCCAAAAGAGACAATCTTTCATAACATTAGGCAGCTTTTAGCCTACCAAGGAGGTAATGTTTATGCCTCCATACCAGTGTTGGTTTCATTCTTATTGAACTGTTAACGAAATACAGAAGCTATATTTTTTCATTCTTTTTTCTTCTAATGTTTTAGCCTCAGCTTCTTGATTAGATGGTGAAAGTACAATGCAGGAAATGTGACTTAGTACAATTTCATAGAAACATCAAAACAGGAGAAGGAATTTAACACACGAGGTAAGCATCGTGTCTTTGCAGTACACACAAAAGTACAGATTACTAAAGTAATTCACACCCTTTATCATAACTAATGTATATTTTAGTTTTAACTAGCCCTTAGAGGCTTGCATGCATGAAAGTCTTGCCATCAGTAAACAGAAAAAGACGTGAATCCTGAACTGAATCAAACGTCAGATGATCTTTCAAGATATCAAATGTAACCTATAAAAACAAAATAAATTGCAAGCTTGCTGATACATGACACGATAATGAGTATACAGCAGGTGACAGCCTGTCAACCTCAGATTTATGTATGAGTGCCTGTGTGTGTGTTTCATTTCTTTATGCTTTCATCTCTGTTATTCTTTCCCTTTCCTTTCTTGTATTTGACAACGCTGTCGCTATCTTTTTAGTAAACTACATTAATTAAATAATTATACATCTGCATACTCTTGTACAGCTATACTCTTAAGTGATACATGATTGCATGGAATTTCGTTCAAAATTCACGAACTGGCAGTCTAACATGCTCCATATTTATCTATTATTTCAATGCGAAAACACGATTATTGCATACATTAAGGCCATAATATGTTTCATAAGAGTGAAATCTGTCATATATTTCAAAACTGTAAGAAAGTATCACGTGTAGCCAAATTTCGGGAAAAAAGTTACGAAACATTTTCAAAACCTTTGTTCACTTATCGCCGATGCATTTGACAAAAAAAAAAAGTCATCATCAAACCTCAGTTCAAATGTTAAATATAAAAACGAAAAAAAATTGCATAATATTAATATTCCTTCCAATGCAACCATAAAATTTGAAATTGCCCTATTTGATTGTTTTTATGCCTCAACGTTGAGAAAAATGTAAATAAGTAAATACAAAAGTAGAATGCATCCACCGATATCAATGGGTGAGTGGAGCGAGTGAAGCAACCATAGAGTGGCGGCGCAACAAGAACCACCTGGTGTAACATAGGTCTACAATGAGTCGGGACAATGAAATTATCTTGAAACCATTTACTTTACATTTGTTTAAAGGAATATTTGGATTTTCATAAAAATAACATTATTTAACTTATATTTCTTAACCACTTCACAAATTATGGCTTACTAGCAAATATTCGCCTATGCAATTATTTTTTTGTTAAAGCCAAGATTTTGTTCCTAGCCCTAGGTGTGTTAGATTTCTTTACTTATTATAAATACATTACACTTAGCATTCACATCTCTATATTAACAATTTCTGGCCAGAAAGCTTGTGAAGCTGTCTACACATTCTTGCACTTCAAGTTACCTTATGGATGAATATGAATTATACACCAAAAGCGAGAAGAAAGACTTTTACGAAAATATTATTTTAATCCAGTTAAAAAAACAAGTGTTCCATAGGCCTTGACGTTAATACCAATATATATTTCGATTCATAGCCATCTTCTCCATTTATAATTAAAATCATCATCATCTCTTACTACTCAAAGAACAGGTAATCTTTACAAATAAATTCTTTAGTAATAAAGATTACATCTCAGAAGTCTTAAAATTATTTTTTTAGGCCTATAAATCATTTTGCAACATAAGGCAGCTAGAACACAGCCTAAAACTTCAGCATACAAAATAAACTTGTTGTAATTGTTATTCCTATTTTGAAGATGTTGTTATGACTGTTGTAATGCTGCAGAGGTAGTTACGTTGACCAGCCCGAGGAGCATGTTAAGCGCGCTGTCATTGACGGCACCGCTAACCTTATCACACCGTGCTTTGAGCTAAGCAATGTAAAAAAAAAAAAAAAAAAAAAAATCAGTTCAAATCACACAGGTTACGAATTTTACCAGTGCATAAAAAGGATCATATTTATATAACCATAGGGAAAATAGTGCTAGCTGTGAATTCGCAAACTTGTCGACATGTGTGACATTGGAAAAAAAAGTTTAACACTACTTGGCAACGTTACGTTGAATCTTAGATTTTGGACGATACACAAAGAATCAGGTAGCCTCATATTTGAGCATAGCTGTACATTATTAAGGAATAGTAAATACTGTAGTCATGTTCAAAACGAAACCATCCAGTGACCTGAGTTATGTTCACGACAGTAAATGGCTCACCCAATACTGATGTATTGTTAAAGTAACTGCCATCCTCACGATATATGTATGTATGTATATATATATATATATATATATATATATATATATATATATATATATATATATATATATATATATATATACTATATATATAATATATATATATATATATATATATATATATATATATATATATATATATATATGTTGATCTTTATTATGTTAATTGATCTTTATATTATGTTATATATATATATATATATATATATATATATATATATATATTATATATATATTATATATATATATACTGTATATATATATATAATATATATATATATATATATATATATATATATATATATATATATATATATATATATATATGCAACAACATAATAAAGATCAATTATTGCCATTATGAAAAAATTCATATCACTAGAGTGCTTTAAAAACATTCATATATATATATATATATATATATATATATATATATATATATATATAATACATATATATATATATATATATATATAATTAGATTTATATGATGAACAGTTCCTAATTCGATGTTTTTTGGCCTATAATATCTTTTGCAATTCTGCATTCCTGTTGTTTTTTTTTGAAAGTGAGACAAAGAAAATTAATGCGAAGACGGTATTCAGAGGTTCCTCACTTGGTTTATTCATAATTTTTATAATTACTTGCTTCATATTTTCTTCATGTTTGCACTTTGATCCCAAAAGATGAAGACACCAAAAATTGTGAACTTTCTTTTAAAAGAAAACACAGATAAAAGACTATTTACTTTCTGCTAAGTTTGATTACTGTTTTTTTTCATTGTATAGGCTACTTCTTTGGATAATTATTTGCAATTGGTGTTACTCATCTTATTTGGCATTATGTCACTCCTATATTATGTCGTTTATCTGAACTATATATATAATATATATATAATAAAATAAAATATATATATATATATATATATATATATATATATAGAAGTGTAAAAAGCTAATTAATGTGTTTTTCTTTGTTTCCTTTAATTCCTCCTAAATGACTCCCCCTAACTATTTACAATTTTCACTTCAGCAGCTTTCCACGATGAATTTGATGATGCATTGCAGTTTCCTGTGGCGTCGGCTTTCATGCCATAATTTCAATTTAATGATTTTCTTACTTGCAACATGTATTTGTGACAACTCTCCTGCCATCTGAGAGTGATTAAGGTCAAGCCACCTTTCACTGAAGGACCTGTACCAAGATTGAAGAGGCCACAATCCTGACAGGTCTAAGCATCAACACGGACATGCGTACTGCATATTTTATTTCCTAATAATAGCTCATTACCATTACTCTCTTTTTATAATATTATTCATTGGTTCTTCCTGTTACCTTCATGGAATCAGAGGATTTTAACACTGGTATGCTACTCTACTTTAATTGATTATGAGTCCCATTACTAGAGTAGCCCCCCCAAAAAAGATAGAAATGTAGTAGAGAGCACCCAGTTTACTATAAATGCTTTTCCTAACAGGGTTTGTTTTTAAGTCTGCCATCAAGGTAGAAACTAGGTCTTGGTAAGAATGAAAGGTTCAAGTGTGAATGACAAGGTAGAAACTAGGTCTTGGTAAGAATGAAAGGTTCAAGTGTGAATGACAAAGTCGAATTATTACAAATATTCGTAATTTTGTTTTAAATTCTGCACAGGAGAATTGAGAGGACGTGAAAAGAGATTCATGGCTTCAAAATGCTTTGGCAGATGGAGAATATGGATGGAACAAAATGTCACGTCAGGTGGAGTAATTCCCATGGAAAGGTGCCGCATATAAAGTTGAAAATATATTAGGACATATTTTGTTTAATAATGACAAGGAGCAAAATTGAATACTTGTGTATATGTGAATGTAAAGAGAATAGTACATATATATCGCTGAGCTTACGTCCATTACCAAACCTGATTCTTTCTCTTAGTGTATGCAGATACAGAGCTCAGAGTCCTTTTATGGAATTCTCTCTCTCTCTCTCTCTCTCTCTCTCTCTCTCTCTCTCTCTCTCTCTCTCTCTCTCTCTCCGGTAAAGCAAACTCTAATATTAGTGCCTCAGACTCATGCAAATGCCAAACCGGTCATTAGTATGATATTCGTTGATATGTTGAGTCACCTATCTCTTTGTTATGATACTTGAAGTATTCACAGAATGCAAATCGTACTTTCTTTCTCTTCATCCATATGCATCACGAGGTAACCTTTTAAAGAAAAAGAGATAACTGTTGTGAAAGTAATTGCCAGAGGTTTCTCGATGTTTCTGTGTGGTGTTAAGGTATGTTTCGTTAAATTTCTTAGTTTGTGTTTATGCGTGTATCAACTGCTTGATTTTCAGGGGTGAAACTATAATTATCATTATAAATGAAGTAATGGTTCTCACAAAACAGAACCAAATATATGGATACTGGTAAAATTATCTCGGTAATTTTTATTACTGATCCGCCTGGAAAAATTCACAACTGATATCTAAAAGAAATATCGCGTTAAGCGGCAATATTTCTTAATGAGCCTTTGAATTCAACCAAAGAGCTCTTCGTCAGTAGAACATAACCATGCAAGCAAGATGCTCGCTATTACTAAGGAAGAATTTGTTGCCACAGTTATAGTATTGTGGCTCCCTTTAAGAACGTTTTTAGTACTGTGGTTCTACTCGTAGTGTCTGATATCTCCGTAACGGTTGTGCTACATCATAGATACGAAATGGTTAACTCCATCAGTAATTAATAATAATAATAATAATAATAATAATAATAATAATAATAATAATAATAATAATAATAATAAGGACAAGTAAGACTAATGAACGTGATTGTTCTTCATAGTCTTCAATAATGCTAATGGCGATAACTGTTGTAATAGTCCATGAGCCAGGGGCCATTTATTTGTTGGGGATGACCAGATTTTTAATGGGTATTTTTTGAAAGGTCTTACCTTGGGGCATTTAAAAATGCAAATCTTAAAGACTTGCAATGGTGAGTTGAGATTTTATTAAGCCTTCTTCAAAAAATGTGACTCTTAACTGGTCGAAAATTTGGAGGTACGTCACATTCTATGTTAATATCTCAATCAATTTTGATCACACAACAAACATTTATATATCAAAATGTTGGCAAACGACCAAAGAGTCACTGGTAACTTTATAATAAAAGTTGGTCTCAAACACAGGTCACCATGGGTCAAAAGGTCAAGGTCCCCACTACAAAAGTACCATTTATGAATAAAAGTCATTTCTAGCCCATTTAAACCACGAAATCCTAGGTTTACCCGTACGAAAACATATACTTCATAGAGATTTTGTATACAGGAAGTTTTTAAATCCAAATAGTCTATACTTTCAATGATGCAGAGGCAGTGGGGGTAACTATGGATATGGCGTTATTCTGGAACTGAAGTAAAAGTTCTTGTTGCCAACATTTGCATATAATATCGCACCAAACTTTGCTTTATTTTTGGATATATAATGATTAAGACTATTTTACCTGTCGATTGTTTTTCTTATTTTGTTCAGCTAATTGTTGATATATATTATAATGAAGTATCAATTTAAGGGAGCGTATTCTGTGATAATCTTGAACTTTGGAAGATGGTTTTTATATGCCACTCTTTGAAGATGGTTCAAGTTTTGCCCTGGCTGATATTATTTAGCAAGAAATTATTTAATAAGTAAGTAATAATTCCCTGACCTATTTCAAAGTACTCTCTTTGCCAAAAAATTTACAATATTTGGACAAAAAATCAAATAATTGTAAAGTACACTGGTAATGAAAACTGCTAAATTTTTTAACGATTTTAAGACACATCTGGAGAAAAAAAAGGTCAATGAGGCGAGTATAACTGCACAGAACCAATATTCAATCTCATAGCGTCAATTCAACAATGGTCAGATTTAAATTACTCACCAAGAATGTGATCGTGAAATGTAAGAAAATTTATAGGTTGTTGCATATTTTCTTTATATATCTTCCAGATAACAGCAAGACATTATGTCGTCCTTAAGATGCATACTCCATCATGAGACCGCAGACAATAAAGAAGAAGAATTTCAGCAAGTTAATGATGAAAAATGGAGAAAGGTCAAGGTAGCAGCAGTCAGGCGCCAAAACATTCAACAGTCTTCCACGTACTCAAGCATCTGTGAGGCTTTGCCAGAGTTGGCATCTTTGAGTGATGGATACCATTACAATTTTGTAACTGTAGATTCACTGCTGTTCCTCTCAGTACAGTTAAGGTTAAAGTTGATAAGTCCCAAAGACTTCTAAGAAGCCAGGTAACCAAGCTGAAAACCTCCTCATGGTGTTTTGCCAGAAATTTGTATATTTGGCGAATGTCTTCGCAAAAAAGGTGAAAGGAACGAAGAGCCCTTGACATGTTCTTATGAATCAGTAGAAAAAAACATCAAAGAAACTTCAACTGCAAAATGCTTGTCAAGATATGCAGCATTGGTTTTCACTCTAAAAATGTAAAATATCATAACTATTGCAAACGAAAATACTTGAACGGAGCAAGGGACACTTTAAAAGCCAGAGCTAGATTATCAACACCAACATTTGAGGGGTTGGACAGTCATGCACTGGCACTCTTTTTTAAATATATCGAGTCTTCAGTAATAGATAAAAATCGTCCTGAATATCTTGTGTCATGGCATCGCCATTATTGCAGGTTGCTAGAGGAAGAAGCAGCTGGAAAAGACATTGGTGTTGTACCTCACACAGCAAGAAACTTAGGTGATAAGATTTTAGAATATTTTGGAACGCAGGTAGAGCTTTTTTTGTCACAGTAATAAGCAAGGTACAGTTGTTTTTTCTAGCAGAAAAAATTAAGTGACAATTTCTGGTGGGTCTACCTGCCCATTCTCAAAATCATCGAGAAATAAAGTGGCTGGCAATTCACGTGCAGAATTACATACATCAATAATAATTGAACGTAACATACAAGCTGCTTCCATAATAACAGAATTTTCTGAGGTGTTGTATTTAGAAGCCAATGCTAATGCTACACGTTTTTCAGTTCTGCTAGAAACAACAACTGTACCTTGCTTATTACTGTGACAAAAAAGCTCTACCTTGGTTCCAAAATAATAATAATGACGCTCATGAAGATGGAATGAATAACGAATGATTACAGGTTATCTAGCGTTATAATGAAGAAGATGGCATCGACAGAATCAAAAGTAGCAGCAACATCAGCAGTCATTTAATAAATGTTATTTTTCTCCGATCTGACCTTGCGACACCAGGGGTCGACGACACGGGAAGCAACAAGACCTGCTTGCTAACAGTAATACAGAGATAAACTCCAATTCCTCTGCGTATCTCATAAAATCCGGGACGCCGGGTTGTGGAACTTTCGACATTTCAATCAAGACTGATCAATGACGAGACAGGTTCCAAATTACGAATCCCGCAGGAGCTGATGAAATTATATTCCCGGTAATTCGTAATGCACCGCCACTGGAGAGAAAGAGGAATGCAACGGTGTTGCAGGTGCAAGGTGAAAAAACAGGTGCCCCGAGAAGAACCTGCCTAAAAGAAAGAGATTTGGGAGAGGAGGAAGAAGGTCCTCGAGGCAGGCAGGTGATGCTGCCTCAAATAAGACGAGCAGGTGATCGCTGCAAGATGCAGACTCCCTGCGAGATTGCAGGATTTCTCCGTCTCCTCCTCATCCTTCTCTATGTGTTTCTTCCTTTAGGGATGTTTTTGCTTTTCCTTGTTAATATGCGGCGTAGTAGGGTCAGTGAACCTATCATCATATCCTGCTTGTGTCCTAAGACTGTTCTTTAATTTAATCATAACACAACATATCAATTTTCATGGACTAAAAGTGTTTTGTGTCAATATCAATATCACAGTTTACATGCATGTAAACGCAATTAACTAATTCTATGTCAGTCATATTTTTTTTTTTTTTTTTGGGGGGGCGGGGCTCACTGTATTGATTAAACACATATTGTATTCAATCCACCAAAGGTAAATTTTGTAGTTGATCCCTAACTTTTCCATTTTACCGTTAATTCTGCAAAGAAAAAATACTCTCTCGCTCTCCCTCTCTCGCGGTGACGTTGACATTGGTCAAGGTGACGGCAGAATACGTAAACTAATTAATCAGTTCCCTCTCTCTCTTCTCCCTCCCCTCTCTCTTGTGTTCCTGTAGTCTAAATTTCTTTCTTTCGTTTACTGATTAGGGCTACTCCAGTCCTTAAGGTTTATTCCTCTTTTTTTTTCATTGCTTATTATTAAAAGTTTCTCTAATTCCAAGGTTATGTTCGATTGATATCCTTTATTCAGAGCATTATTATTATTATGGTTGGTTATTTTCCGTTTCCCCAACAATAATGACTTACTTTCCCTACGGCATTTTCTTGGCGTTTAAATTTCACTTCTTCAGTATATTATACTGATGATTACCTATGCAATTTATCCTTGCTGTATCAAAATAAACTTGCATACCTTACCTACTATTTATGAAATATTTTGCACTTTTAATCCTGCACGAGTTTCCATTGTCTTGCTTTTGATTTACTCTCGTTCATCCTTCGAGGTCAATTAACTGTCTCTCAACCTTCTCATGTTGATTACCTGCCTTTCCTTAATACTGATCAATTTTCTCTCCCTGTAACCATAATGTTTGTTACTTTTATCTTTAACGTCAGCCCATCATTTAATGTTAAAGTAATGTTTATTCATTTTGTTTTTGTTTAACTTCTTAGTTTCTTTCTTGACACCCTTATTCTATATTTTATTTCTGACAACACTTGATATTCATTCACCTTCTAATGTCTGGGTTATCCATTCTCTCAAAAGAATTCAAAATTACTATTTTTTCACGTTTAGTCCGTAATTATGATTTGTTCTTCCCCTTTAACCAGTTGATGATGATTCAATTTTTCTATGTATTATTTTGATTATTTCACTTATCCTTCCATACTTCGCTAATTAACGCTGCTTAATAAGCTTTACTTCTACTCTTAATATTTCTTGATTTTTTTCTTATTCATGCCTTCACTGTTAGATGAATTTTCCGGTCATAAACTCCTAATTTTTATTTATCTATCTTTCAGACGTTGATGGTCATTGATTTTCTGTATATCTGCCATTAATGATGATGCAAGTCTTTAATTAAACCAACTCTCAGCAGTGAATATTTTCCCCAATATCGGGTCCACTTTCTATCCTGCGACTCCCGAATTTAATTCATTGTTTCTCCTTTGACACATTATGCTAATTATGTGGGTTTCTTCCTCTTTATGTTAATTAAATGCTTCCCTTTCACCCCTTCACGTTGACATTTTCTTCGCCTTTAATCCTCAACATTGTTTTTCTCCATTTCAGTATGGTAACTCTCCCTCTCTTACCGAATATTAATTCATATATAGGTCTGTTTAACCAACTATCTATATTCATATGTGTCTGTGTGTGTAACAGCCGATGTTGTATAGTAGTGGTACTAGGAGCAGCAGAAGCAATTAACATATGGTTAACAATTTTTACAAACCTATTTATACCGAATGTGTCATATAACGCTTATAAAAAAATCTGAACCATTTAAAAATGCGAAAATCTTCCCTTTTTTCAAGCCACAAAACCAAGCGACAATGTAATTTCCATATACTAATCACTCAACACTATTCACCTATAAGACCTAATTCAATTAAATTTATTTTTCATTATTATTATTGTTGTTAAGGCATGACATGTGGTTTTAGTTCCTAGCCTGAAGTTGCTATGAAGCATTAAATATCTGTTTTTTAAACTCGGTATTTTGCCACATTGGCTAAATATTTTCCACAGCACTTTTTTACTAAGTATAAGAACTTTTCAGATTAAGGGTAACAAACAGCCCTTTTACCATTTATTCATCCGGGAAAGATCTTTAAAATGTTTTACTTTACGTCCACAACGAATTTTTAAGCTGAAACAAATCCTCATCAGATACGGTCTATCATTGTCTTTCTTCTTTTATTCTCAGTGAAATAGACAATTGAAAAGTTAATACACTCGGGGCACAAACACTCCGATGCCCCACTCCCTGTGGGCCCAACAGATTTTGACGGTTGAACGAGTGCTCATCGTGCGTGTTATACGGGCACGTTACTTTCGCCCCCAAGTGCTTTGACGGCTAGTGCCCAAGCACGTTCCTCTATTTGATTCAGCACTGGAGGAGCGCTTTCCTGTTTGTTTATGGTCCTGTATGTGTTTGTCGTCTCATGTTTGTTCCCGAAGACACATCAGTGTGTCCGAAGGACTGTTGCCCTACTGTTTCATCGCGTCCTCCGTGTCCTCTATTTAGATTCGCCTTTTCGTGAAAAGTACGTAATCTGCTTTAATTACTCTTTCATGTATACAGCGCATATCCGCTTTTATATGCACATACGTACGCACACGTACATACATACATACATACATAGATTATATTATATATATATATATATATATATATATATATATATATATATATATATATATATATATATATCACAAGAAGACAAGAATATAAAAAAACTGGATGTAAATCCTGACTGAAACCAGTCAGAATTGACTGCTTTTTACATTGCCTTGTAGTATAGCATACATATAAATCTCGTCCCGTGATTATATATGATTATATATATATATATATATATATATATATATATATATATATATATATATATATATATATATATATAAGGAAATATCACAGGAAATTAAGGGGCAGAGGTTCAATACAAAGCGTTTCCATAATTATTCACGCATCGTGGAGCGTGACTAAACATGAAAGTGCCTGTTACGGAACTTCTACGTGTTGCTCTCTTTTCTTTTGGTATTTCCTTAAACTAAAATCGCGTGTGTCTTGTGATTTCAAGTTAGGAGCTATTAACCAATACTTTGGATCCACGGCTGAAAACCTGTGTTCTGTGATTTGAATATGATGGCCGACGTAACACTGTTCCGGTCCTTTTTGTTACACGTTTGTGTTCTCGCGTTAAAAATTCCGCTAACGTCTATTTGATGATCGTACAAAGGATAACGAGAGGCTTTCGCATTTCTATTAGATAATAATAGGTACACAGCAGAGGTTCTAACTGGGTCTTTGTAAATTAAAAAAAACAAGTCGAACATAAATACTGTATGTAGACAAGATACCCTATTATTATTATTATTATTATTATTATTATTATTATTATTATTACGGTAAAAACTTCTACTGAAACTTATGTTGTTTTCCTTTTCGAGTGAAAATTTAAAACTTTGGAATGCGTAGGTAGGATATGATTATTATCATTCTAGGGTTAAAAACTTCCCAAAATTCGAGGATAGAAGATGAATTGGTAAAAATAATAAGACAAACTTCAGCTTTTCGCAGAATATATGTGAATTTGACTGATATGTGTGTGCATGAGCTGCAATAAATTTATATATCCCTCATGATTGGCGAGTGTTTAGGTTAAACCTCACCCAGACCTGTCGTGCACGGGTTCTAATCTCACCAAGGGAGTTGGCTTTCCCCATTTGGTCTTCATTTTGATTCAAAGCTTTGTAGTTCCAAGCATCTGCAAAAAGTATGAGGAAATCAACTAGTTAAGAGACGACTGTAAATACACACGCACACGCACATATATATACATATCCATTTATACATATATAAATATATAAATTATATATATATATATATATATATATATATATATATATATATATATAATAATTTATATATACATATATAGACGTACATGTATATATACACATATATATGTAATATATAAATATATATATATATATATATATATATATATATATATATATATATATATATATATAAATATATATATATATACTGTATATATATAATATATATATTACACACACGTATTCAGAATCATCTCTTAACAAGTTGATTTCCACATACGTTTTGTAGACGCTTGGAACTGCAAAGCCTTGAACCCAAATGAAGACCAAATGGGAATAGCTAACTTCCGTGGTGACATTCGAACTCATGCACAAGTCTGGCTGAAGTCAAACCTAAATACTCGCCCATCATGAGGTTTATAAATCTACTGCACCTCATGCACTCACACAGCCCGTCTGTCGAATTCAGATATATTTTGAGAAAAGCTGAAGTTTATTGCATTTTTTACCAACTCACCTTCTATATTTAAATTTTAAATTTTAATCTTGGAATACTAATAACAATAATTTATCTAAACATTTCAACGTTTTTATTTACACTTTTTCACCCAAAAGGGAAATCAACACAATTTTCATTAGAATTTCTTACAATAATCATAACAATAATATTACAGTATGTTATCGACATACTTACGTCTTGCTTTTTAAGTCATAAAGACCAGTTAGACCCTTAGCTGTGCCTCCTTTATTTGCTAAAATATAAATGAGATAACTTCTCGTTATCTGTTATCGACCAGATGTTTGCGGAATCGCTAACACGAAACAAGTTATGTCAACTTTCGTATTTAAATCTCAGAGCGCAGGCACTCAGGTATCGATTCAAAGTACAGGTTAATAATTCCTACTCGAACTGTTCAGACTGTTTATGAGGACTGACAATCCAGGGATAAATGGGAGCAGCTGAATATATCTATTATCTACTAGTTGATATTGGAAGTTTTTGTCAATAAATATCTTTTAGAAAGTCGTATATTTAATTAATCTTTTTCCAGCTTTGCCGTCTATTTATGTTATATTGTAAATACTGTTTTAATGGTTTTATTTTTCTTGTACACGTAATTTAATGTGCAATCATCCATCTCTTGTTGTCTATTTGCAGAATGTATGTACCGGCACCTTAACTTTTTTTATATTTACTGACTCTTCCTTTGTGAGTATTTACATATTGTATATACCTTAAAATTTTTCCATGAAATCGGAATCTGTGGTTAATTCGATGGAGAGGAGACGGTATACAATGGCCCTTATTTTCAATCGTGATCAATAACAATAATAATAAAATTAGTAACATGTGACGTACGTGTACTGGAATTTTTCTCGAATGCATGCTAATAAGACATTTACATCAAAATCTCCTGCTAAACCCAGTTAATTTTATTTTTTGCTGTTCCATTTTCTTTAATTCATGGCGTGATTCAATTTTAATTCGAAGTCTGAGGCTCTTTTGTCGAAACTGTGAAATTATTGAAGGTCAAAATCGAGAGAAAAATCAGACGAAAATGAGCAAATACAAGTTTAGTTTACAATGGACGATGAGTTCGTGATATTAATGTGTAAGTGTTGATAGTTATGTGAATGGAATATATATACAATATATATATATATATATATATATATATATAATATATATATATATATATATATATATATTTATATATATATATATATATATATATATATATATATATATATATATATATATATATATATATATATAGTATATACATGTGTGTGTTGTGTGTGTACATAGTATATATATACATGTATGTGTTGTACATAGTACCCTATTTACAACCCCTATTTACACTTTGTAAATAATACTGCTTATGTAAGGAATTTATCATAAAAAGTGAAAAACAAAACTTCGATATCATTGAAGATAATCTACCTTTTTTTTTTTAACGAATCACTGAACCGGCCACCTATGTTCCCAAATTCTTTTTAACGAAAGGTATCGTATCTACAGACGTCATAGCCCGCCCGCCCCTTTGGGCATCATGATTTTCGGTAGCTGACGATGACAGAAATAACAATGAAAGAGAACTATTTATCCTGAAAAACATCCAAAAAATGTCGGCCTAATACCTCAACAACCCCATGCAGTGACAGCAGAATGCGGGATCAAATTAAAAAAGCTTCTTTCTTTCCGTGACAACAATAGACTTGTTCTCACGATCCAGCAATGCCTCGCTGTCAATATACCGCGTTTAGTTTAGCGAAACCATTCTGTCTTTCTTTTCGTGTGTGCTTTATACTGTTGCTGCTGCTTATAGAAAATACCTGGATTTTATGCGGTACCAGATTCAGTGTTATTATCTATATTCAATATATTTTGTTTTAACAGTGTTCTTACTCCGTTACTTGTTTTCATTCGAATGCTAAGTGACATTGTCTAATATTATAGATGATTACTGCTTAATCCACTATTGTATCAAAATGAATTTCGTTTAATCTTCACGAATAATCTGTATCTATTTTAACAAAAATTTAGGCAATATAATTAATATAAAAAATAGAACATTTATTCTTATAACTGGTACTGAGCAGTTGGGAAGGGGACGAGAGGAAAAAGTAATTAACTGATTGAATATCGTAAGCTAACATCATAAAAATGGCCCTCAGCACCGAGAGAGAGAGAGAGAGAGAGAGAGAGAGAGAGAGAGATATGAATGACAGACTAACCACCATATCCTAAAGGACAACCATTGTATACAAGGGGACTGCATGGGGGAGGTGACGGTTGCTTATTAAGAGCATTTACGACTGAAATGAAGGTCATCAAAACTATCACGAAAACTAATCCGGGAACGATCCGTATCGCCGGCTATATTCTGGATACTTCTAAACACCTAGAATACGGGTATCAGTCATCCGCCATCTTAAACAGAACCCAAACACTAGACACACGGAATTCGGCTATTTATTATCAGCCTTATATGTGGACTTGTGTCTCAATCCTGGATTCTGGTATTCGGGGCTAATATGAGCGTGTAGAGACTTGGTTCGTTAACAAAAATAGATTGTGTTAGCTTTATGAGTACAAGGGAGGTTGCCAATACAGTTTTAAGCTCTTGTCACGCCTGTCTCAACAGACCGCTACAAATTAACCAGTTTTACTTTCATTTTTTGTTTCATAAAAAATGACATATCAATATAAGCATAAAATTAACGCTATCTTAACAACGAAAAAGTATCTTTCGAGCCCACGGCCACCCTACAAGAAAAGTCATTAAAAAACGAATAAAAAGAAAGGATTTTGCAGATGAGACACAGCTGTCAGCCTTCTGATTACGCACCAAATATTTGCATCAGTCATTCAAACGCCTTTGCGGTCACTGAAGGGTATCGGGAATGAGGGTCTACGGCTCCCTCTCCCTCTCTCTCCAGTGTAATGTCTAAGACTGGAAAGTCATGCTGACATGATGGCTCAGATGATGCCACTTATGTATGTATTAGTCATCTGAAATGAAGTGAAATTCTTATGCACAAATATCTCAGACAGTATTTTAGAATGAGTCAGCTAGCATCGAGTTGCTCTCCATTCGGGCAGTGATCTATTATAGTCAGCTAACTACTCTACTAAGGCTAGAGCGGGCGCACACACACTCTACACACACACACACACACACACACACACACACACACACATATATATATATATATATATATATATATATATATATATATATATATATATATATAATGTGTGTATATATATCATACATGTGTGTGTACTATATGTATACATACACACACATGTACGTATGTGTGCATAACTGAGCAAATCCTCATTACTGTATGAGGAGGACGGGAAATGGTCTCTTCAAAGGCTTAATAAATTTCATTTTCGCCCTTTGTGGGCTTTACTCAATATTGTATACACGAAAATGTGTATTTTATAATATATACATACATACATACATACATATATATATATATATATATATATATATATATATATATATACATATACATACACCTTTCACTCTCAAAGGGGTTGCTCCAAAAGGCGTGACCTTTCCGGTTTCTTGTAGTTCTGTGGAATAGCACTAACAGCCCCACAGCTTACTCATGGATGTACAAATTACTTACGTACCCTCGGTATGGGTAACTTTGATAGTTTTCCATAGAAACACTGACCAGACCCAATTGTTGCTTAACTTGTTTGATCTGACAACAAGCTTTACTGTAAAGCGTCTAAGTGTGGCTCCAGGTGTTAGCCTACCGGCTCCTAAGAGTTTTTACGGGATGAGCCTGCTGGCCTATGTCCTTTTCCACCCTGGCCATGATAGAAGCCAATCTTAAAGTACTGGATACATAATTTTCTTAAAAGTTCAACGGCTATATAATTGAATTTGTCTGAACGGCTTAAACCAACCCTGCTCGTTCTTGAATCGAGCCAGGGACCCCTTCCTAGTAGGACGAGCACTATAGCCACTGGATCACGGAATAATTCTCAAGAGAAGAGAGCAACAGAAAAGTATTCATTTAACATGAGCAACAGATTAAATACAATCGAAAAAACAACTTGAACAGACAGAGATAGAGAGAGACAGAGAGACAGAAAGAAAAAATAGAGAACTATTTTTGACAAACATCATTGTAGACGAGAAAAAACGCAAGCCTTCAGCAACGCTTTTAGCGAAATACTAATTGGATTATCCGATATTCTCAAAAGAACCGGGATGGGAAACATGTAGCTTTTATACCCTCTTTTTTATTCCCTCTTTTTTCTAATACGTCACGCATCCCGGACCTTGGAAATGGAATGTTAGTTGATCAAAGGAGAGCCACCGAGATATTTGTTCAGGTATGGACTTTTTTTTATTTTTAGTGTCTGAGAATTATCAACGCGTATCGTTACTAGTGATTAGTCAATTATGTCAGGTCTGTGACGCCTTCTGTAACATAACCAAATACTGTATTGTGGAATCTAGTATATATATATATATATATATATATATATATATATATATATATATATATATATATATATATATATATATATATATATATATATATATATATATATATGTTTGTGTGTGTGTACAGTATACATATATATGTGTGTGTGTGTGTGTGTGTGTGTGTGTATAGGAGAGAGAGAGAGAGAGAGAGAGAGAGAGAGAGAGAGAGAGCAATCGTCATAATAGCCTTCCTGCGACTCAATTTCATTCTTGCCTAGAAATAACCTATCCCCAATGTTGGTGACAAACTGTGTAAGACCAAATGTATAAATCACGCAGCCGCATATTATCATAATCAAAGCTTCCACGACAAAACAATAAATAAAATTTCTTTATATTTCAAATTTTCATTAATGCAAAAACTGCCAACAAGTAACTCCGACATAAGAAAAAACTCCACTTGTCTATTGAGAGGGGAAAAAAATTAATCTGGCTGTGAATGCATTAAATACAGGGGTGGCTGCATTCCAAAGTTCATACTGGGGTGACGGTAGAATGAAGTCTTAAATATCAGCTCTTAAAGCTTACGTTTCTCAAGATGAAAAGGTCGATATGGATGAGATAAGTTAAACCGTGATTGGAGCATAATAGTCCTATATCTCGGTCGCAGCTTCAGTAATTAATGGAGTCAAGCCGGAAACTCAGCAAGCTTTTATACTATCTAAAATTTCTCAAGAGAGTTTTCAAGATCACATCTTGAAAAACGATGCATATCGAGAAGCAGAGAGTCGAACACATAAACTTGCTAGTGCAGCGACGGCAATGAGCATGGGAGACCGAAATGTTCTTATTGAGCAACTAGCAGCTCGGAAAGTAAGCAAAAGATTGTTCTAGGCTAATAGCGTAGACAGAAGTGTATTACGTAATGAGGACCTTTCTCATAAAATATCAATTTTTTTTAAGAGACAAGGACCCAAACAACCTCCTACACTCATCTAATAACATATGCATCGCTATAATAATGATTTGTATGAAACAGCGCCCGAACACCCAAGAGTGACGAAACACAGGCACTGCAACGTTTTCACTCTCTCTCTCTCTCTCTCTCTCTCTCTCTCTCTCTCTCTCTCTCTCTGCTTAATTCTTATAAGAATGTTTTATTTTATTACAGGTACATAAATCATTACTGTACTTTGGTATTTCCGACAGCATTATTGGACGAAACTTTTGAAAACACGTTGCGCAAAACATCACTTTTTCCAACCATGCCCAGCGTCATGTAAATAAATCGACGACAGCAAAGGCTAGCAAAGTCGTTCCTTTCTATTCTAAAGCTTTGGAACAACGATCAAGATAATTTTTTAAATAAGGACTACTATAAGAAAGTAATTTGACTTATCTGGAATAAAACTGTTCTAAAAAAGGACAGAACAATAAATATTCCTGACGAACTTAGCTTAGCGTTTGCTTCTCTAACATTTTCTGCCTTGTTTTCATTCTTTTAAAATGCTATTTTTCCTTGGCAAGATATTCAATAACTTTTACCATAAATATATTCTTATATATATTTGAAATCAAGTTGTGCTTAGAATAAAGTTTCAACGATAAAGCATCTTACCTAATGAGTAGTTTGATGGTATGGGTAGCTCAGGCTATCATCTAGCCTAGGCTACTATCTAGCCCAGGCTACCACCTAGCATAGGCTACCATCTAGCTTAGGCTATTATCTAGCCTAGGCTACCACCTAGCCTAGGCTACTACCTAGGCTAGGCTACCATCTTGCCCAGACTACCATCTTGCCCAGACTACCATCTTGCCCAGACTACCATCTTGCCTAGGCTACTAACTAGCCCAGGCTACCACCTAGCCTAGGCTACCATCTTGCCCAGGCTACCATCTTGCCTAAGATACTATCTAGCCCAGGCTACCACCTAGCCTAGGTTACCATCTGCCCTAGGGTATCATCTAGCCCAGGCTACCACATAGTCTAGGCTACCATCTAGCCCAGGGTACCACCTAGCCCAGGCTACCATCTAGCCCAGGCTACCACCAGCCTGGCCACTACCACTCCTACCTGCCCTTGATTACCTGCCCTAGGCCACTATCTGGCCCTGGTTACCGCCTAGCCTAGGCTATCAAACTTCGTTTCTTGTCACCAATCTATAAGACATATTATAGTTTAATAAAAACGTAAATTAAAACAGGATTTGTTACACACAGATACAACAATTTTCATTCTAAAAATATAAGTTTTTCTCTGCGGTGTGTTTAGACTGTCTTGAAATACACGATGTTTCCAAATTTCGTTGAGAAACCGCTTTTGATAGCATTTTGTAAAACAATTCTATGCTAACGCTGCCATTACTTGTCTAAAACTGAAATAGACAGTATCCTAAATTCCTAATGGCCTACCCAGTGCAAAAAATTCTTAATGACTTAAAAAATACAGCCGGTGTTTTTATGTATGACAGCAACATGTTCAAAAAGACACAACCAGGAACATATAGGCCTAGGCCTACCTACTACCAAGCATTTTTAATAGTCTAACGAGCAAGATCTGTTTTACCTTATATTATGTGGCAGATATATGAGATTAATGATGTTCTGAATTCAGAACTGAAATCGTCATTGCACTGTGCCAAAATAACATGCTGAAAATAAAAGGCATGTAGCAGAGAAAGCGTATCTACGGCTAACCAGACATTGATCTGCCTAGCAGAAAATTATGTTTGGCTAAATAAAAGTCATTATGCATTGCTTACCTGTGAAATGTTATTCCCCTTTTCTCTTGAAGAATTCCTGCAGCCATTTCTGCAATTATACGCTGCGCAATAAACCACTGTGACGTTAATGAAAGAAAAATATCGCAGGACACACTAAGCACAAACTCAATTTACGCGGTTCTAGCAAGGCTCGCAGCAAGCCTCGGCGCCCTGGTGGCGCCACATCAAACTACATAGTACTGACCCTCTATAGATTCATCTAAGAAAACATTCCGTATGAACACAATTACATACCATCTTGTTAAATAAGGGACTAAATCTTATAATGAGGATTTTTACCTTTTCGAAATTAAAAAAAAAGAACGTTTAATCTTTATATTTTCGACATACGGACTGTGGTGAAACTTTAAAGTTTTAGGCCCACATTCGGTACGATTTCATTCAACCTTAAGCCCTCCTGCCCTAGCTTTGAATGAGACCAAGTTACAGTGCTGAGGAGTTTACTAACTTACTTAAATGTACCATGAAGTCTGGAAACATTACATTCTTTCCAACAATGTGCAGTTGAGAAACAATCAACTATATTTCCTGCACCAATTCTTTTTGGGTGATGCCACACGGGTTCAAAATACGCAATTAAAAAGTTTAACACATATAATTAATATTTAAAGGACACAACAATCATCCAAGTTACATTAAGAAGCAAGAAAACATTAACATATTACTGGACAAAAACGTTACGTTACTTCGATAGAGGAAAACATAAATAGCCAAAAAGAAAGGGGATTTCAGAATAATGAAATTAATTTCACGACGACAGTTCAAGGTGATTGGATTTTACATTTTTTTAACTTGCCTGGACACGAAACAGGCAGAGCTTCATGTTCTCACCCTGGAAGAAAACTCAGGAGGAGTAAATTTGTCACATTTTAAACAAACCATCAACTAAAACACAAACATTAAGTTGTTTAATCGTAACCCAACATACAAAAAAACGGGTTTCGTCCAGAAGGCAAACTTAAACTACTGGCATGTGCCCTTACAACAAGAAAATAACATATACATTCTCCACAGGAAGAAGTTTGACAACACTGCAATCAGACGTCATTTAATTTTATAGAGATGGATAAAATTTGCGAAAAAGGTGTTTTACTACTTTAAATATTAATGTACTAATTTATACAAACTCATTGCTATAGTTAATATAATAAAAACTTCTTCTGTTGAAAAACAATCACATCAACGTATTTTTCATAGAAACTGGGAAATACATCAAAAATAAGCATTCAAGAAAACTAGAAATTTTATTCAATAAATGGCATTTTGAACGGATTAAATGGGCTCCTCATGTAGGCTACAATGTTAATTTAGCATAATATTGCATTTTTTTTTATTAATGGACACGTCAGAGAAAATTTGGTTTAAAATATAAGGAAAGGGAAGGACGATATGTGAATATCGTAATTTCTTAAGAGTATACTGTAATGTAAATGAGACTAACGATAAATAGATGAAATAAACCCGAATGATCAATACTTTTCTTGTCATGCCAAGGCATCCATAACGTTGCTTTTCTACCCATGCAGTTCATGGAGATTAAATATGAAAAAAATATATTCAAAATATATGCAATAACGCCATCATTTATGTATAGCAGTAATTGGTGGGAAAAGGCTTAGCATATTATCTTTATTTTTCTTGTTGGTATATAAACGCTCTTACGTTGTCAAGTGTCACACTTCCTGTTTAGAAGTAGTAACTGGGAAAGTATAGTGTCAATGGTAGGTTGTATGTTACTTTCATGCACATAAAAGAAAAATAAGTTAGGTATTTAGAATGGTAAAACTGAGTCTCTCACTCGAAAAAACGTTACGAAATTCGAATTAAAACAGGAATTCCCCAACATTCGAGAAAAATTCAGTTAAAGAATAATGCTATGCTCCACCTCTACCACGGTCGATAGATCAAGCCAGCCTTTCGCTGGCACGGGCTCTTGCTCTTTAGCATCCCGTGAGAGGGCCAACCAAAGACAAAATAGAGCGGGCAGGGGAGCCGTTTAAGAGGAAAACTCCGACTTCTGCTACTACTAGCAGAGCTTTTTTGTTATTGTCGAATGCAAGTTGGTCGTTATTCGGGGTGTTACGTATATATATAATTTTATGGCAAATTGATGGTGGTACTATTAATCAATGAGCGATAATATTACCGCTATAATGTGTTTTGCCAACGTAGATCCTATGGAATTGTTTGATGTGTTCAGCCTTCCCCGGATAGTGTGAAAAAATGTAAATATCTGGCGTTGGCTTCTAGTTGAAAATGAAGATATTGTGGATGATGTTTCAAGTTCAGATGATGGTGACAGTGACGATTATGGGCCTATTCCGGTAATAGATCGTGGTGTTAGTGTTGTTATTGAACAAGGCAGTGTCATAATGGGTGAGGGTAAAGAGGAAGGCAGTGGTATTAAATAGAGGGAAAATGTAAAGGGAAAGCTAATAGTATGAAAAGAAAAAGAAAACAATCTCATTAGTTTCACGATCATAGTGAGTGACACCGCGGATGATGAGTGGATGTACCCCTATGACAATGACAGCATCACAAGATGAGATGATCCATCCCTTTGTGCAATCCCCATCAGTGTTTCTTCAAAATGGGAGTAGTGATTAATGTGATCTTCAAAGTATACTGATCAGTGGGGACTAGAACTTGCAGACAGCACACCACTTAAGATATATTCACGGGGAACCCATCAAGAGGAAGCGATTCACGGCCGTCGAAAGTAAGTAGACATTGGGCTATATTGTTAACTTTAAGGGCAGTGGAATAAGTCTACAAGGCTGCTTTCCTCTCCATTCATGCACTAACAACTATGAGGACCGAAGTTGCTATGGGAGAGTTGTCTGAGGAGGGAACAACAATAAAGAATCTGCGGGGCAGGAACCCCAACACCAAGAAAATACCGGCCTGTTATAGTGCGTGCATGAACATATACAACCTCTGCCTGTTCATTCCAGCCACTACACCCTTCAGCACACCCTGAATCGGCATTATTCGGAGTCTCACCTCAGCATCAGGGCAATGTAAGAAAAATGCCTTGATTGGATGGATGTCAGCCAGACTGGTTTCCCTGTGGTGAAGTTAAAATATTACCACAAGGTTTTCAGTAGTCATTATAGTATCATTTTTCGCCCTGTGAAGAAGGGTGCCAGCAGAACATGTGAGCAGCTGGAACAGATGTCTCTCAACTTGAACCAGAACAAAAGGCACATACTGAAACATATCGGTGGTTTTTAATGCCATGAAGACAGCCAAACTCTGTGACAAAGATTGGGTCCGTGCCGCCTTGGGCTTTCAGCTGATCATGCCATGTCCCCGTCTTGCTATTATCTCGGCGCACTACAAATGCAAATTGCGGTATAGTCAGTTTAACATTGCCGACTCCCCCGCTCCCCACCTCTCCTTGTTGGTGGCCCCAACCTCTTTGCTGATTAATGCCACTGACTCCGTACAAAAATAATGAACAAGATGAGAACTCAAACTTTGGTGAGTAAAACTATTTTTATGCATTATCCTTTTTTTCATGCCTTTTCATCCATCAATCACCATTATATTCATCATTATTCAGTATCCACTAGTTTGTTAGGATTACCATTAGCGTACTCCATATTTTCGATTTTGTTAACTACTTGTGATAATATTAATTTTTCACAGGTTTGCCAGGGTTAATATTAGCAAACCTCATGTTCATTCGTTTTAATTGATTTAATGTGACAATAATTAATCTGTTGGATTTTTTAGTTTTTGCATTATTTTTCATTATCTTCATCATTAATTTTTATTCACAAGTTTGTTATGGTTATTAACCTACTCCATGTTAATGTTTATTAATTATATGCGACAATAACTGAATTTTTGGGGAATTTTTGGAACTTTATTTTCGTTAATGACAATTATCCTCATTATTAATCATTATTCACAGGTCTGTCACGATTACCATTAGAATACTTAATGACATGTTTAATAATGTTTATTGATTTTGGTAACTGTGTAGCAATATTCTTAGAAAACTTTTTAAAAAAGACAAAATTTTAGGCGGGTTTGATTTGGAGCTATTTTGTTTATTACCATACAACGTTGTAAATAACATACGTTAACAAAAATAACAATGTCATGGGGATTTTATGCCATAAAATATGATAAAACACATTTTTAGTGCTAATTGGGGGAACGGGAGCAAAAAAGCAAAATTGACAACCTGGACATTTTTGTAAATATTTCAGAAACTAATGCACCTTTTTTTTATATTGTTACATTGGCATACTTTATATATAATTACAGTAGCTTCGATTTAAAAAAATGTAAGGTCATAGCATCATGAATAACGACGTTATCGGGATTTGAAGTCCATGATTTTCAGTCGCGGTTTATTAAGTCTTTAAAAAAATTGCACATGGTATGTTTCTTGAATTATGGATTCAGTTGCAAAACTTAAATATTTTGAAGGAGTAAGTAGTGTGAGAAAGTTAGTTCTCAAACTACAGAAACGTCAAAATAGAAACTGTTCTTGAAGTGTGATTGCTTGATTGCATCCTCTAGACTGGCGTCACAAAATTTCTTTAGAACTTTCAAAGACTGGTGATGAAATTTGGTCATTAGAAGTTCAACAGAAAATAAAAGTATCAGGGTGGCTGCTTTGTTTAATATTTACTTTTTAGGAAAATACGCAAAAGTTTTAGCTGTAGGGAAACTTCAGGATCTCTATAAATGGTGAGACAATAGCGCAGACTGACCATTGATACGAATTCTTTTGTCTTAAATTTCAGCATGAGTCCTTCAGAAATGGACTAGATATTTGGACAGTTCACAACAATGTCCTGTCAGAAAAGGGTAAGAAGCTCCTTGTAATAAAGATAAAAATCTAAACGTTTGTGTGTTGCATAACTTTTTACATTATTACAGAGAACTGAGACGATTAATTTAGGAACTTATTTCTCTTCTCTCTCTCACTTGCGTTTATGTTTATATATCCTCACTAAAATTCTGTTACGCGCATAGTGCGCAATGCATCGTACCTAAGTAAATCTTTACGGGTATAATTTGTAAATTATACAGATTTGCTATCACGCTGTGGTGTCGTTTGCCATCTGCTAGAGTTGTGTAAGAGGCGCTTGACCGAGGCAACTGGCTGGGATCAGTTGCTTGCAAGAACTGAGAACTTAAGGAAATGCTGTTTAGCAGAGTAGACAAAGCTTACCAAGTCTTGTACAAATGCGGTCTTCGCTGAATTCCCTTTTAGAGTTAGGATGACATCCAATGAATAAAATTAAAAACATTCATAGACCTGAAATCTCTCTCTCTCTCTCTCTCTCTCTCTCTCTCTCTCTCTCTCTCTCTCTCTCTCTCTCTCTCCTGTGAATTCGAGATCGGAGGTGATGTAAAAGTCTCGTCTTCCGGAAACAGATAAGGGACGAAATTGGACCAATATAAAAACGTAAACGATAGCCACTAAGATCACCTACCAGAGTTATTCAGCTGCATCATTATCAGCGCTGTAATTTGAAAGCCGCTGCCTGAGGAAAGCAAAGCCAGTATCAGTCTCTTTTCTTTGCCATTTTTGAAGATTCATCCTGTTGTGTGACGCAACTCGCATTTGCTTGCTGGGTTTATATATATTTTCTATCAGCATTTCATTTTGAATCCGTAAACCCGAGTTCGTTGGGGGCAGATGTGGCATCCAAACGGCCCATATCTGCTAAAATTTGTTAAAATGAAATTGATTTCTTATTAGATCAAGCAGCAGCAACTGAAAACAATAGAAAACCTTTAAAACGCTCCCTGGAAAAAGAAAAGATTGATAAGTGTTAGTAGGAGTAATTTTATAGAAATTAAGAGGGCTTATGAATGTCAGTAAAGAATTGGACAAAATAAAAACAAATATAAACCAATAAACTAAATGCAATTTTTTGTGGATAGTAAAAAAAAAGGTCAGTGACACAAGATTCATGGTAAGAAAAGTATTATCTCTATTCTATATGCCCCTTCCCATATGCCTTCGCCTGATCAAAATCCAATAGAAAAAACAATAGATCGAGTTAAATTTTTTCGGCCGTGTGTAGTACTAGGAAGAACGATTATCTCTTCAAGGAAAGTGAAGATTCTGTCGCATAACCACAGTTAAACTCCCTCTGGTCCCTCCAAAAATAAAACAACTTTAGAGATAATTTCTATGTGTAATTGGCAGTAATGTACGCGTCAATCATCAGGTATTGATGCATATAAACCGATTTTGACTTTAAATACATCTGGCCATAAAAATTTACACGACTGAGGCTATGGATGGGTTCATCGTAAAAGAGTACCCATTCCCACGTGGAGATTCGGATTTTGCTTTGTTTACGCAGGGTACGTTTAGATGGGTACGTTTGAACGTCGTCCTTTAAAAAAACTATGAGAGAGAGAGAGAGAGAGAGAGAGAGAGAGAGAGAGAGAGAGAGAGAGAGGTGAGGGTGAAAGGGAGGGAAAAAAAACTTCTTCCCTTAAGGCAATTACACGAGCAAAACAGTAAGATGCTTTTAGCAGGTTTTTATTTTGGGGGCCGATGGGTGGAAATTGTTTGATTGCTCATTTATACACCTTTATTATTCTTTTTCTATATATGTTCTCATCTTCCTGTTGAAGAAATTGTATTTTTTGCCCCTTCTAATTTGTTATTGTTCAATAGAATTTTTTTTTTTAGCTCAGCAGATAAGTTAGGTATATTCTGGCAAAACTTGAAGTAGGATTATTACTTGCTTAAAAATGAAGTCCATACAAAATTGAGTGTAGTACTTCTTATTTGAGATTAACGAGAAAGTGTGAATACCTACAAAGTCACCGATATTAGGGAATGAAATACAAAAACAAGTGTTGCAATGCATAGATTGTTCTTTGTCACCTGAGGGACACTTTGGGAATAAAGCTTGAAATAAATGATTGAATGAATACGAATATGGCACTCCAGACCCTGGATTAAGCTTTCTTGCGTAAGGTAGCACTAAAACACAGTTTTAATTTTAGTTTTTTTTTTTTCTTAACGCTCTCTATGTTTCTATGGACGTGATGATAAATATAGGCTATATTAATATATTTCGAACTACAGTTCTATTTGATTTTTCATTGTTAATTGTTTATTTCTTATCGCAAGCAGTTCTCTACCTTTCTTCTTCCATTTTATCTTTATTTGCATTTGCACAGTTTGTTCTTGCAAGCTTGTTAAGCATCCTTCCATAGAGATATGTGCTCTTTAGAATAATAAAAATATAATGTAATTATACCACAGATCCTGACATTTTCTCTCCAAACACAGAGTATGCAATTGCATGAAATGAAAATGGTGTGTGAGGTTATCATTTTAAAGAGAGAGAGAGAGAGAGAGAGAGAGAGAGAGAGAGAGAGAGAGAGAGAGAGAGAGAGAGAGTGTGATTCCACTTAAGAATAACTTTTGTACCCAGTTTCTGTACCCATCTCAAGCTGTGCTATTAAAGTTTTTTTTTTCTTCCTTGCTTCCTTAAGGAATAGATGCACTGCTTGCCAAATGGTTCTCAGAATCGTTACCCGCTGGACATCTTTCTGTTCTTTCGCTCTCCCCATTCTTTTTATGATTAACTGGAGTAGTACTCTCTCTCTCTCTCTTCTCTCTCTCTCTCTCTCTCTCTCTCTCTCTCTCTCTCTCTCTCTCTCTCTTCACCTTTCTTTACTACCGGGTACAGTCATTTAACTCTCGTACCCAAATCCACATTCTGTTGCCACGTGAGAACACGCTCCTGCTGGGTAAAATCTGGCTTCCTCTTGTGCTTTCGAGAGCTGTTGATAACAGCTATCGTTGTGACGTAATATTGCTTCTTCTTGATTCTTAGATACTGCTCTTGTATCATGTAATTTTGGTGTTCTCAGACTGGTGTTTGAATCGCTGCTTTGACAGATTCATTTAAGGAAGTGACATGAATGTGGAAGATGATACTATTACAGATTCTCTTAATATACAAACACATTGCTTTCAACTGGCACTACAGACAGTATTGTATTTTGCGTACCCTAATTAGCCCCTAGTTTAAACAAGGTCATATTTATTCTTCGGTGTAGGCTGATTGGAAATGTTAAATGGGAATATAATTCAGTGTTATTACTTTCCCGCCAAGAACAAATATACTCCGAAGAAGAGGGAACCTTATTGGTTCACAAAGAATAAGAAGGATTCCTGTATTTCAAGTTGAAGACAGAGCTTAAGATGAATAGCGCTGGCCATTCTTCACATAGATTGTTGCACAAAACAGATGGTTTGTAGTATGCATACAACACTTCATAATAACCATAAATTTTCAATTAGATTTTAATTTCCTTTAAAGATTTCATGTTACCTATAGCGATTAAAATGCGACAACTATTACTAAATGCTACTCAAGCCCAGTTTCTAGGAAATGTTAGATTTGCCCTTCCAAGTCTCTGGTCTTCCATCCAGTGTTCATTCACGGGCCGGCATCGATGACCTTTGTTGTTGTTACACCAGGCTGACATGTACCAATTTACCAATCATTCCTAAACATGATTCCCAGCGGTGGAGATGCTTATTAGCGCCGCCTGAAGGAGATAATAGCAATGGCCTCTATGCAGTACAGCAAGAATATAACGTTGTTTTCTTCTAGCAAAATTCAATTTCAGAACTTTAAGTAACGCCATTCTTTAATGTTTTAACATCTGTTGCTCCACTTGGCCATTTCTGCATATATTTTCTCTTTGTTTTGCCCTGATTTAAGGGAAACTCATTTTTTTTTTTCATACTCTTAAACTGGTCTGCTGACGAAGCCTGCTCAGTCAAATTTCAAAATGCTGTACTCATCGTTTAGTTTTCCTTTTACTTTTTCTTTGTAGGAAGTGCTCTAAACGTTTTCAAAATTATACAAAATATTATAAAGCAATATACAGTAATGGTTCAAATTAAACTCCTCGCATTAGGGTCTCGAACTAAAAATGGCTTAGAGAGAATAGGTGCCAAGACTTTTCCCGAAGGACACAGTTTACTTTCAAACCAATTCACCGCTGCCCTTCTTATCAGTACTTTCAAACCAATTCACCACTGCCCTTCTTATCAGTACTTTCAAACCAGTTCACCGCTCCTAAACCAGTTCACCGCTGGTACTTTCTTCACCACTGCCCTTCTTATCAGTACTTTTGCCAATTCACCACTGCCCTTCTTATCAGTACTTTCAAACCAGTTCACCGCTGCCCTTCTTATCAATACTTTCAAACCAGTTCACCGCTGCCCTTCTTATCAGTACTTTCAAACCAATTCACTGCTGCCCTTCTTATCAGTACTTTCAAAATTCACCGCTGCCCTTCTTATCAGTACTTTCAAACCAATTCACCGCTGCCCTTCTTATCAGTACTTTCAAACCAGTTCACCGCTGCCCTTCTTATCAGTACTTTCAAACCAATTCACCGGATCAGTACTTTCAAACCAATTCACCGCTTTCTTATCAGTACTTTCCCAAACCCGCTGATTATCAATACTTTCAAACCAGTTCAACGCTGCCCTTCTTATCAGTACTTAAACCAATTCACTGCTGCCCTTCTTATCAGTACTTCACCGCTGCCCTTCTTATCAGTACTTTCAAACCAATTCACCGCTGTCCTTCTTATCAGTACTTTCAAACCAATGGCTTCTTATCAGTACTTTCAAACCAATTCACCACTGAGTACTTTCAAACCAGTTCACCGGAAGTACTTTCAAACCAATTCACCGCTGCCCTTCTTATCAGTACTTTTACTAAACCAGGACACAGTTTTATCAGTACTTTCAAACCAATTCACCGCTGCCCTTCTTATCAGTACTTTCAAACCAATTCACCGCTGCCCTTCTTATCAGTGCTTTTAAACCACACCAGGTAACGTGGAAACCAATTCACCACTGCCCTTCTTTATCAGTGTTTTAAACCAGTTCACCACTGCCCTTCTTATCAGTACTTTCAAACCAATTCACCGTGGATAGGTAAACCAATTCACCGCTATTTTTATCAGTACAAACAAGTTCACGGTGGCATCAGTACTTTCAAACCAATTCACCACTGCCCTTCTTATCAGTACTTTCAAACCAAACGGTTCACTGCTGCCCTTCTTATCAGTATTTCAAACCAGTTCAGGGACTTATCAGTACTTTCAAACCAACCGCTGGTTATCAATACTTTCAAACCAGTTCACGTTATCAGTACCAAACCAATTCACCACTGCCCTTCTTATCAGTACAAAAACGGAAGTACTTTCAAACCAGTTCATATCAGTTTTCAAACCAATTCACCGCTGCCCTTCTTATCAGCTAACTATTTTTAGTTGCGTGGATAGGTAACTTATTTTATAACAAGCTTTCCGGTCGTCAAAACGGTCACACAGTAATACAGTCTCAACGCAAAAACGGATATATATACATGCGTAGATACATGTGTAAAGAACTTTCTGACACTAGCACCTACGATTCCTTAGTGAAGAAGGTTACTTGGAATAGATTAGACTTTTTTTTTTTTTACCAAACTTGCATCTTTGGTTCAGGAGTCAGTATCTGACGTCACTTTGAGGTGCATTGCAGACGCTTACAATAAATCGCTGCATGTGCACTTTTGTTTTCGTATAGGCTACACCTGTACAATCTGTTACCAGTCTCTCTCTCTCTCTCTCTCTCTCTCTCTCTCTCTCTCTCTCTCTCTCTCTCTCTCTCTCTCTCTCTACGTATTGTAATTTTTAGTAAGCTTATGTTGCGCGGGATTATTTCTGTGAATATACTCAGTTTGATTTAGTCACATTTATGCACAGTTATGAAATTTCCTGGAGAGATTTACTGGGGAGTTTTTTCCAGTAAATAAATTCCATGTCTTGTGTGCTTCGTCGTACTTACGCCGTTCACGCAGATTTTACGCAGAGGCATTCGTGATGTGCACGTACAAATTAAACATATTTTGTACCTGAGTGTGCGTACACTGATATTGCCTTTCGTTTGATAATTGTAGGGACAGTCTTTCTCGTTTTCCTGCGCCTTCTCACTTGATAAGAATCCGTCTCCTCGAACGAATTTCAAATTCGTCAGTCAGTGTAAAGCCAGAATGAATGCAACTTGTATATCTCTGTATGTAGCTTTGAGCTGAAATAAAGGATATTTTTATTATTGATACTACTATTCAGTTTTCATCTGAGGATGTCTTTCTCGTATAAAGACTGATTCACATTATACCATCACGTCACCGACACATCAGGTCACGTCACCGTCCCATCAGCCGTGCCGCGTATTCACATTATGCATCACGATCCCGTTCAGTTAGTGCTCAACCTCCTAGTAGTCATGGCGCCTCACAGATTAGCGTTAGAAACTTGCATTAAGCACCGTCAAGTCACGTCAAAATATTCTTTCCAAGAAAACGTGTCGTGAAGATACGGTGGATGCCGTGTGCTTGATGGTGACGTGGCGTGATGGTGTGAACAAATAAGTATACCTTAGTTTAACCAGACCACTGAGCTGATTAAGCTCTCCTAGGGCTGGCCCGAAGGATTAGACTTATTTCACGTGGCTAAGAACCAATTGGTTACCTAGCAACGGGACCTACAGCTTATTGTGGAATCCGAACCACATTAGGCTCTACCGAGAAATGAATTTCTATCACCAGAAGTAAATTCCTCTAATTCTCCATTGGCCGGCCGAAGACTCGAACTCGGGCCTAGCAGAGTGCTAGCCGAGAACTCTACCGACTCGTCCAACGAGGAACTTATGGTGTGAGCAAGTCCATTTGATTACATGTAAGAAATATTCACGTACTTTGACGTGATGTGTCGGTGACGTGATGTTATAATGTGAATCAGCCTTTATCCTTCGTCAGCTCCCTTAACCTCCAGAGGACAAAAATGTCTTCCATCTTCCCTCGCCATCTCATTTTTCAACGCGGTCGCCCAACTGACTTGGTTTGAGTCGTAGGACACAATGGGGAAAATTCCCTCCAGCTCCATTAGGTGTGTGTAGAGAGCGTGGGCAGATGAGCGTGTCGACGCAAATAGCGAATCCATATGGATGAATGTCAGCATATATTTACGTTACTATCAACACACACACATGTTTGCGCAGAGAGTGTTTGCAGTTTTGCATTCGCGTGTTTAACCGCTGCGTGGCTGTTAAACGTTGTATGGAACTTTGATTTATCTTTTAAAGGGTTTGTTTGATATAAGGGAAGTTGTGGTTGACATGTGTCCTTGTGTTCATAAATGCTTACACTACGGTATATACATGTGTCTGGTAGGTCTATATCTGGTAGACTGTTTCCACCCTGTATCTAATAAATGGTTACATTTCCAAGTAGTGGTTCATTTTCAGTACTGGTAACTTCGTTAAAGGTAATATAGCTCCAGAGGAACATACGTAAGATGCAGTCACCATTGCGGCCAAGAAAATAATAGATCTGGTGAATATGACCGGTAGGCTCTATATTTGAGCCTGTAAAACATGGCTGCCTTAACGTTACGTTACCTTGGTAATGCCTGATTTGTTTTGCCTCTAGTATCTATATATATATATATATATATATATATATATATATATATATATATATATATATATATATATATATATATATTATATATATATATATACACACACACACACATATATATATATATATATATATATATATATATATATATATATATATATATATATATGTGTGTGTGTGTGTGTGTGTGTATGTGTGTACGTGTGTATATATATATATATATATATATATATATATATATATATATATATATATATATATATATATATATAATCTGTTTCGAACCTCTGCAATAGTCCAGTGGCCTGGTACCTAATCCAATGCTCACGCCAGCAATTCAGAATGGTCTTCAGTGGAGTATGCCGACACACTGTACTGCTTTAAGCACAGTTAAAAACCATTACATTTAATGCCATAGATTTAAATTTTACCAAGGGATCTATGTGTATGTATACATACCATGGAAAACAATACAGGCTCTTTGATATAATATTTGAAAAATATAATAATCGCAAAGGAAAACATAAAAGAATATGAAAATATTATTGGTCACTGTCGAAGAGGGAAGAGTTTGCTACTAATCTCTTAAGCCACGAAAATAAATTGAGGACTCCTTGCAACTTTGGTGGTCCATTAGCGGAACAGATGAAGTCATTTGATATCGTAGTGGAGCCTTTCGTTGTGGCGAGGGAATAAAAATCGCTGAAATTTTTTACAGGATCTCTGTAGTCGTCGGTGTGACACGGCAACTCCGGCCAACAAGGAGCCTTCGTTTGGACAATGGGCGAGGGAAGTGGGACGACTTTTTTGCCCGCTTTTTTCCTTCTCTTTATTTTCTGCTTTATGAATGTTTCCTCTTAGCATTGCCTCGTTGCAAAAGTGTCCACTTATTTTGTGTATTTTTAGCGATACTTGAAGTTGTAGTTCGTACAGTACCTTCTAATTTGTAGCGAAAAAATAATAACTTGACTCTTGCCCTTGTAATTTGTTCATTGTCAATATGTTTCCTCCTTTTAGCGCTTCTTTTTCGTGGTCATTGGTTGTCGAGTTCCGTTTCCCTCTAGAAACCAGGGATTTTATACAATTCAAAATTTAGTCATTGACGTCACTATACTTGTGTAAATAAACCAAAAGAGAACCAGTATATTGCTGCAATTTCATGCGCAATATGATTTGATAATAATATGCATTGCTTTGATCCAAATAGGCAACAAGATATGTTACGTACAGGAAGAATCGCTCAAACAAGAGTTTTTCTGAGATCTTGAAAGCGTTTGTCAGGTTGAAACCGAGAAAAACAATGCTTATGCTAAGAGGCCGTGCTTGCTTGAATCGCCTCGCACAAATGTTGCAAATTGCATAGCAGGTAGCAGAAACCTGCTTTTGGCCAGTAAAACGAGTGGATTCAGTCTCTTCTTTCGTCTGATATTGACGCAGTATTTTATCCGCCAAAGTGCTCAGAAGATTACTAAGCATGAAGCGAAGGATACGTCACGCATAAGAACAAAATTAGCAGTCTGGTGAAAGACCTTAGGACAGAACAGAGACGGGATAACCACTTTTGCGAGCAAATTCTCGTTTTACGGCCTCACTAATATGAGAGGTAAAAACACTTCGTATCCTGAAATTCTTAAAGAATAGTTCTTTCAGTTTGATTATTTCCAAAGATTTGCTACAACTTCTAGTTATTTCACTGGTACTGGTGTACGAGTAACATATGTGTAATACGCATATACTGAGGCTTCAGAAAAGTAAGAGACAATTCCAACGCAAAATTGTCACGTTCCTGTTTTCCATTATGCTCTGTTCTTTGATTTCATATTAAGATAATTATAACCCTTCATCACAGAAAAACGAATGAGAAGCACTTTGGAATTTCATATTGATAATAATAAAAAAAAACGACAGGCAGTTGACCTAAAATGTTTACAGCTAGTTCAACATATTTACTCCGGCAGTCATACATTAAACCAAATTTTTGTTCTTCAAACTCGATCAGAAATATTCCGCGTTCATCTGCACCAAGTCAGTGGCAAAAATTTCACAATGGTAGATTTAGGATTCTTTTAGAGAGGTGGTGGTAATGAAAATATCAGCTCCTGGATTGGTCTCTTCTGCTCATCATTAAGTCCCAAAAGTAATACGAAATAATCTGGCAGGAAATACTATAAAAATTTCACACACTGAATATAAGGAAACCAACAAAAAAATACAGCAAGCTAATAAATCATATTGTGATAGTGACCCATTTCCCATTGAGGACATCAAACAGCTGCGAAAAAGGCACTTGTTATCTAAACTTTCAAGAAGAAAGGAGATAGCCTACGCAGTATTTAATACTGCATCGACCACTTGTCATTTCTATCGAAAATGTGATTAAAATAATTAACCGGCAGCTCACTGAATGTCTTACAGGGAGCCAAGTCTTACTAGAAAATCGTCCTTCGTTTCGGTATGACACTTTTAATACTACTGTAATATCAAATGACTTGAGTATGGTGTTTGATGCATTAGTATGCATAAAATGGATAACCGTTTTGCAACGGAATTCCTCAAGGATTACCTGTATGGCAAACTTTTCCAAGTAAATGTCAAAAATTGTAAATCTGTGTTAGATTTCTGCCAAGCGGAATATCACAAGGTAGTGACTTGCGACGGACATTGTTTAGCATATAGCTTACTAATCCTTACTATAGCCCACACTATCGCGTTAACAATGATTATTATGAAAAAAATGTGAAGTATAGTGTGAGTTTTTCGCAGATGGCACACAGTTTCACCTAATTACGGATAACACTTAAGATATTATTACCAAATTAAGGAGCATAAAAAAGGACATAGGCTAAAGAGTCATATGAACTGAAAAGAATGAAACTTAGTATTAAGAAACCGAATGTATATTAAAGGGGGAAAAAAAGAAACGTGAAAAGCTTGATGTTGAATAATACAAAACGCCAAGGGTAATAACAGTGAAGAATTATGAATATGAATTAATAAATATGATCTATCAAAGTAATAATGAATGCATCCCTTATGGATGTAAGCTAATCTTAAGGTAAAGTTAATTCGATATTAGTGAGTTATATTTGTAGCTCGATGTTCAAAGAGTAATGTTAGCATGGGTAGTAATATTAGTGAAAAGTTATCATATATATATATATATATATATATATATATATATATATATATATATATATATATATATATATATATATATATATATGGTATTCAAGGTTATACATGTTTTTGGATTTTGTAAGCCTAAACTTTAGTATGTCATTTTGTTTGGTCTATGGTTCAGTTTGTGACAGCTCGATCCCGGATTATCCTGGATTAACTTTCTGTTTATTACCCTTTGACAATTGACCATCTGGTATTTCTTGTTCTATTTGTTTACTTTGTAACTTTCTTCATATTTGTGTCTCATTTGTGCCCCGACGATGCGTAAATAAACGTGAAAGCGCTTGGTACTACTGAACTTCTGCCTGTCTTTTTCCTGTGGGATTCGCTTATACACTGAAGTCACGTGCATCTACTGTGATTTTTAAATATATATATATATATATATATATATATATATATATATATATATATATATATATATATAAATATATAAAAATGTGTGTGTGTGTGTGTTTAAAGTACTCTATGAATATGTTCCTTGTGCGTTTGTCCATTTTCATGCACACTCATCAAATGTATACTCATAGTGAGATAGGTGGAAGAACATTTGTACGCACTGATCTTTTTCCCCAACTAAGCCTAACTTGCGGCAACTTTTTCCGCCTACCTAGCAAGGCCTATAGTCCGTTGGGTAACTGTGTAGCATAACAAGGGGATTGACATCGTCGGCAACGACCGAAAAAATAGATAGCAATCTTGGCCGGCACGTGTGGTCATTTAAACGACGCCCTTTTAACCTTTTCCCCCGGGGCATGCCCCTCCCGAAGGAGAAGGACCTCGGGGTCCAGAGGGGGTCTGTGGTCTTATGGTCATTCGTTATAGTATGCATGGAAAATGAAAAGAGGAAACATGTGGCCAACATCGGGAAGTTCAGCTTCCTTTTCTTTGCTAGATAGGGCGTTCACCTGTTTGGATATTGTATGTGCATAACACATGATACTTGTACAAGTGGGTCTAAGAGAGGCTCGCGCCTTTATCCTAAGGACAGTATAAATATATATATATATATATATATATATATATATATATATATATATATATATATATATATATATATATATATATATATGTGTGTGTGTATATATAATTATAATATATATATATATATGTGTGTGTGTTTGTGTAAAATGTGTCTGTGTTTATAACTACTGCCACGTGAATGATAACCTGATATAAATAATAAATAGAGTACTTGGCCAGAAGGCAAGCCAAACAACGGTGTGCAAGATGTTTTGCCTATACTGTAAGGCAGTTTCAAGCAAAACATTTACTTAAAAATGTGCTTTGTTGTTTTCCTTGCCTCGTAACCAGACACTGTTGATATATATATGATATATATATATATATATATATATATATATATATATATATATATATATATATATACATACATACATACATACATACATATATACATATATATATATATGCTTATATGCCACTAAATAGCGCGTGACAATATATTTAGCCAAGGCCACTTCGAAAATGTGTTGAAAGAACACGAAAGCGCTTGGTACTCCTTCTTTTATTTTTCCTATGGCCTTGGCTAAATATATGTATATATATATATATATATATATATATATATATATATATATATATATATATATATTTTATAGGTTAACTCACTCATTCTTCTTCTGTATATATGTCTCACACTGCATTGTTTTTACTCCACATGGGCATTGTAACTGTGTAAACTCCCTCATTATAACAATGTTACTTCATCATACATATTTGCTTACCCATAGTGTCAAAATTGCCTGTAACATTAAAGAGGGTTGAGACGGTAATTCGCGACTGTAGGGCCATTATGTACCGTCCCAAAGCTCGTGTGAAGTATCTTGGTTCTGCATATGTTAGTGATGATTGAAATTGTCCCCATGCTGGACGCTTGCTAGTCTAAACGTGGAGTTCATTTATCGTAGACTATATGTTATATACGAAAACTAACTAAAGTAGTACCAATCTAAGGTGAGGGTTTAGGCGTGTCTAAAACCGAAAACACACGTTGCCATATCTTTAAGTTCTTTGTAGAGGTGGCCAAAGTCAAAGCTCTGTATTCCTTACTAATCCCCAAGGGAAACATTACCTAAGGTCAAAACCTATGTCCAGTACAGATTATCCTCCTTTCAGACTCGGGTGAGGGGAATGCCCACCCAATTGTCTTAGAAGGGTTCGCTGGTATAAGTTTATTTTTCCTTTATTCAGATAAATATTTATCATATGGTGTGTATTGGTATTAAAAATTCAGAGTTATGAAACAGTTCTTTTTATTCTTAACTTATTTATCAACAATCTATATGGAGCATTATCCATCACAATAACTGAAGCTGGAGGTATGTTCGGGAGCAACTGGCAACGAAACCATTCTTCAAATACTTCGTGGTTCATTTGACGGTGATAATCACCATCATTTTTTGCAGTGAATGTAAGCTCAGCGTTTGTGAAACCACATGCAGAGCCTGCATTTTATAAGTCGGCCACCTTTTCCTGACGGCACTTTAATTCCAGAAGCATTCTCTGATTTATTATCTTTCCAGCATTTCCCCACAGTATAATTCTGGTTAACCTAAGTCTCATCTAGATAAATTACATTTCTTCGGTTCTCTTTGACGTTTTGCATTTTTTCTAGGAATCTTGTTCGCAAGCACTGCACGTCATATCGTTCCATCAAAAATTTTCTACCATCGAGTTTTGCGTACTGGAAACCAATTTCTTTCACTATTTTTCTTAAAGATTCTCTACCACCTTTGAATCCTGTTCTTTCCTCATTTCAGACAACACTTTGTTAATGGTTGGAATTTCTTTCTCTCGTAAAATTGGAGAATTATCCGATTATTTGTCGAAGTCATCCAAACCAGTCACAGGTTTTGATCTTTTCCTCTTCTTTTATCTCGTAAACTGGGTTACCAAATAATTCTTGCGACTCTCGTGCTTCTTTACATATTCGTTCAACAGTAGCTTTACTGACGTTTGTTGCCTCAGTTGTACGAAGAGTTGCATTCAAATTAGTAATGGGTCCTCTGTTTTGTTTCTCCATTGTGAAGTACCTTGACACATTATGAATAATTTTCCTTGCTTGTCCTTGAATGACTTGAGAAACTCTGACCATCCATGACGACTGCAAAAGGCTGTATTGTCCTATAATGACAACTGTAGCTCATTATATACCCGTGCGCCTGGCCTGAGACACGAGGTCAGAGAAGTGCATACGAAAGCCACATTTCTTCACTTTATAAGGTTAATGTTAATGACTGGTTTAACACAATTGTCATCGGGCTCTGTGTACAAAAGTCACGATTCAATCATTCTTGGAGCAAATTTATTACTTTCAGTTACTAAACTACTCCCTTTACCTCATTAAAAATGTTAATAGATTGATGTTTGGCAATGCCAGATCGATGTTTGGCAATGCCAGATCAGTTTCAATCCTAACCACGGTATTTGATTTATTTTTTCATCTTATCCCCGAATATTTTTCTCCATATTCAGTTGACTGTTGTCTTGGAACAATATACACAAGAAAAAATAACGTCAAAGATGGAAAAAATACTAAAATTTCTCTATTTACAGAAAAGTTCAGTCAACAAACATCTTTTAACCATTTAATCACATACACACACACACACACACACACACACACACACACACACACGTGTTTGACCTTCAACTATGTTTGCATCCGCTAATTCTCACCTTCACCATAAAGGACCCAGCTTATAAGATTTGACCATTCTTAAGAGATTAACGAAGGGTTATTGTTTCTTAACTGACAGATACAGATGTCAATACTTGACCTGAGAATCGAGATTGTAGATGTGGCAACATGTATGCCACGTTTCGTAAATATGATATTGAAAAACTGTTTAAAATATTGATCAATAACAACTTCATACATAAAAATCATGTTTAGTAAATATTTCAGAGTAATTCCACTCAGTTTTGTTATATAACAACGACCTATATTCCATGAAATTTTTCTTAGAATGGAAGTTTGGCAACGCATAAATGTCTCTCGTCCCCACAAAACCTCACCTAGATTGGTACTACTATATATATATTAATAATATTTTACTATATTATATATATATATATATATATATATATATATATATATATATATATATTATGCACACATCTATGTCTATCTATATATATATACATATATATTTATATATATACAGTAATATATAATAAAATTACATAAAAAATAGATACATACATTTAATTACATTAGGTACTGAACCGTGCATAATCAAAATGCATGCCCGCAAGAATTATAATTTTCACATTTTGTTGATAATAAAAAGAAGCATACAATGGATTTCTAAAAATATTTTAAAATTAAGATGTTATATTCACAGATTCAAACATTGACACGAGACTATATATGTCCAAGAGATGGAGTGAGACTTTGCAGATGACATTTTCATTTCGAAAATTGTGCCTCCAAAATGGAAGAGCGAAGTTGTGGCAGCGTCTCCCACGTGGCACCCCAACTCCTTCCCACGAGAGACGGGACCGGGTTGAATCTCACCTCCAGAGGCCTCAGTCTCCCTCGTCAGATTATGTCAGATTTAAAAGGATAAGGACGGCGCCAACTGAACAGGAATCCTATTGAATCCTCTCGCGAAATCGCTGCTGGCATTGTCTTTTAAAGTTGCCGAAGGCCGTCGGCCGCGGGACCGTCGGCGCTTGAGAAACGAAACCGCATGTTGGAAAAAAAAAATGGTTCCCTTCTTGGGATTTATACATATATTGCTCCATAGTACATCACTCCTTGGGCTAGTGCTTCGGGGCATCCTTTGTAGGCGGCTCTGAAGTGGACAAATATGTGAAGATCGAGGGAGCACTGGTTTATGGTCTTTCCTTAAACAGAGAGAGAGAGAGAGAGAGAGAGAGAGAGAGAGAGAGAGAGAGAGAGAGAGAGAGAGAGAGAGAGAATTTGTTCTTTATTTTTATTCATTAGGGAGAAATAGGATGTCTGGGAATTTTACTGTGGACTACAAAATGGATTACAAGTAATATTCATATATATTTTACAAAATTATGTACGAGTGTATTTACGAACTTGCGAAAGATTTGGAGCTTGAAGAATATTATTTCGGATATTTCCTCAACACTAAAATTTGGTGTGCGTGGACCGCTTAAAGGAACCTTAAGTTAACATTCCTACACAAATCCCATGTAAAAAAAAAATTTTGCAGTGCTGCCGTTGTAACTGATATTAGCTTCAAAATCTGTCTAATATCCGAAAGTTCAGTCTTTTGGGCATAGGCTACACGTGTTCTTTAGTCAGTTTTCAAATTACGGGAAGCTGATTTCAAAACATTATGAAAATCCATTATGTCTGTTTGCTTCACTGTATTTTGCGCTTAAACGAGCATTCAGGATTTTCATGTTTATGCGACACCGGCCTGTAACACTTACTGTACTATACTACCGGTCGCTTTTTACCAGGTACGTATGCAATTGCAATAGCCACAATCGCCTCGTAATTTCTCAATTTCTTCACGCTGTTTGGATACGCTTGCCACTACAAAGCCTTAGATCCAAATGCATGAATATGAGGTAATTCTGATGGCCGTAGCAGGATTCGAAGCTGCATACAGAGTATCAGAACAAGATCACGTTGCTGATCTGACCACCAAAAGCAAGAGTACGAAGTAGCGCTGATTCTTGCACATGGATCTGTGGCTTTGTAGTGACAAGCGTATCCAAAAGGTGTGAAGAATTAGAGAATTTAGGAGGGCATTGTGGTTACTGCAGTTACTGTATTACATCTATTGTCTACAGTCATTCTCTTAAATTCGTCAGTAAGCTTCGACTTACGTTCCTCTAAAATGTTTGTAATGTAACAGTAAAAATTTTTGTACAATATTCATTTGAAATTCATCTTTTATTGGGAGATATTTACGCAATATATTTGCCCGTATACTTGAAAGGCACACGCAATGTAATACAAAGTTTTTATCATTCCTCATAAATTCAGTTGATCTCTTAGTAAGTACATCATTTCCTTTCTTTTGACACTAATCCGTAATTAACTCGGAGTCGTATGTTTGATACTCTGCTTTCATGGAATGTGGTTGTAATCATTCCACAACTTCGTCGCCACTATAGAAATAGAGATTGATTATTAGTATAAATAAATTTTGAACTTGGAAGTACGTTTTTTATTGTTTCCCAGATTCTCTTGTCAAGGGATATTCAGGATAAATCCATCAATATTTAGTGTAAAAGACTTGAAATGAAACGACACTTTAGCCTGATTGTATAATTCATTTGGATGATAATTGTCTTTAGGTTATGAACTTTCCGATCCAAGATAGGCCAACACCTCAAGAAACTTGGTAGTGTGTGTATTCGTATCATTGTCATTATTGGGTCAGTCAAAAGTTTCAGTTCTTCCCAGTTTGTAAACACAGAGCATTTTCTGTTTTATTTTTATTTTGATAATTCTGTGAAAGAAACAAAAGGGAAATACGCTTGTAGTAATTGCTGTGCGTTTCTGCCCATTTAGCTCTTGGAGCTGTAGGCGCTGTGTCTTTTGTAGACTAGCTACAGCATAATATGCAGTACCAAATAAAATTCCTTATCCGTAACACAGCCTCTTGCCCCCCACCCGCCCCCGCCCCCCCACAAACATTCCCATCCTTCCGCAATCCGGGTTAAATCACACATTACCATTCCTTGTTCGTAACAGCCGTCGATTGTTTAGAAATGGACTGAGACGGATGCTATTGTGCGCAATACAAAAGAACCTAGCTCCAAGGTGTCTAGAATTGCCCCATGCCAAATCCCTTGTCAAGGTCAGTGCAGCGCACCCATACCCACACCGTGGCCATTAGCCCCTTTTGTATCTTGTGGACAACAATATAACACAGGATTAGTGATTTCGTCAGGTGTCTCTAATGAAGGAAAATTGATAAAAATGAAAGTAAATTTTGCTTTATTATTACTTTATTTTTTTATTTTTTCATCTATAGGCAAATTATGTTTAAGACATAATTGATATGAGGGTTTCAAGTCCTGAACCAGTACTAATGAAAATAATAGATCAATGTTATTGTAGATATTGATGTTTTCTGTGGTTGTCTCTCTGTTTGTAACTGATCACCCTTTATATGGAGGTTTGCTTGACAAGAGTAAAGTTTTTTGACCCCACACATTAGAATAGAACGCATTAATAATAATAATAATAATAATAATAATAATAATAATAATAATAATAATAATAATAAATTCGTTTCTGTTAACATTATAGTAATATTTATATATCTGTTGTTTCCAGCGTGCTTTATACCAGAAACCTGGTATGAGTTTACAGTAACTCTTGATTAATACTGTTTATAACTTCATACTAAAACAATTTATAACTATTATTATTATGATGAAATTTTGCAGCCCTTCAAAGTAACCAGAAACCGATCAGTGGAGACTACAATGCGCAGGGTTAAGGCAACGAGAATGAAAAGGGCTGTAGATACACAGAAATCTTACCATGATATTGAGGCGTTCGGTGTCGCCACGTAACATAAATTCAGAAAGAGGAAAACCACGAGATCAGAGCCCCACGGTCTAGCGAGCCCCCATCTGAAGAGGAACCTGCTGGTAGGCTTATAGTTGAAACCCTTATAAAAGGCCCTCCAGCACGAGACGCCCCGCCGGCATCGTATGGACGCAAGGTGGTGGTATGGACGGACCCCTCTTGACCATAAGAAAATTTCGAACTTGTTTTTTGACATTGATAGTCGAACTGTTATTGGTTACGTCGTTGTGCCCAAGGTTGCTGGCTTGTTGATAGTCTCCTAAATAGACGATAATTCGCCACACGTGAAGGGCAAGTGTTTAAGGCCCGCAGTGACAAAGGACTTGAGGAGATGAGATTGGGATACCAACAGACTTCGAACGGAGATGATGTCCGCACGCCCAATAATAACGATTATGTTAATAGCAGATTTTGAATATGGCCAGATTTTCTCGTCCTTTATTAAAGAAGGTAGAATTTCTTTCCTTTGATTTTATAAGCTTACAATTTTAGCATTACGAAATAGAAAATAAAAAGATAGTATGTAGTTTTCATTTCAGGAAAGGTAGACATTTGCAGGCTAATAATCTTTTCGTTTATTGTAAGCACACGCAAAAACACATTCATACGAATCTGATCCATGTTCTTAACGTATACAAAAACAACAAAACGAAAAAAAATCTGGCAAGATTGCTGTTGATCAGAACGAAGATTTGCCTGAAGCGGTCGACGTCATAATAAAATAAATTGGACACTAATTTTCATGTTGTTTTTCACTGTCTTGCCATCCAGATTACTACTTCTGATTATGCTCACCTGGGGGTGTGACGGTTGCAGCTCTCTTCTGTTTCCCTCAGTTACTGACAGTGATTGCTTTATTGCCGGGTTGCCAAATTTCCTCCAGGTCTGCAAAGAATAACCAAAGATTCTGGCCCGTTCCTTTGTCTGAGGTGCATTTGCTCTTTCTTTTCCCGAATTCAGACTAATGGCGTCTTTAATCTCGGATACAAAGGTGGTTCTGTTCTATCTTGCTCAAGATGTTGATCATAAATATAGTTTTTTTTTTTTTATTTATGTGCACGTGCGTTCATCTCCGGGGCATTTATTTAGTGGGCGGAACACATTCTTCATGTCTAGCTTTAATAAAAGCAAAGAGTTTATTATTTTCGAGAAACTTACCTAAAGTCCCGGTCCCTTGCCCAAAACATTCAGAAAACGTAAATATTGCAATTATTTTCATTATTCATTTTGTCAGTAATATTCAGGGATGTTTTCCCAAATAAAAAAGAAAGACTTGTTTCTTTAATTCTCCGTGTGTGTTTTCGCGCACGTTTGAGTGATCGTAATCACGCAAAGTTGGGCCTAGGACACTGACACACCTGGCCTAGTTCCTGTTTCATCAGGTTAAAAGATGGGTATCTATTGACTTTCTTCGCCATAAGACTTTTTTTGAAATAGCAACATGCTGAAAGTTATATACAATCTTTAAATGCCATACAGACTCCTGTAATATGGCGTACACTACAAATAACGGACGAACGATGGGTTAAATAAACGAAATTTTAAAATTCATCTCCTCAGCCATCTCTTGCCACCAGAAAAAGACGTTCCATTTTTTATTCGGGAAATTATATATCAAAACAGTTATTTACCTGAATGCGTTTATACTATAATCTGTTACCTGGCTTCACAAACCAGAAAGGTTACTGAGGCACCTCCAGGAAGACCACACCGCGCATGCAACCGCAAACATCTTTACTTAGGCCCAATGTGCTACCGTGAATAACCAAGTCCTCTCCCCGCCTCCCCCAAGAGCAGCATACATGAGTTGTATCTCACTCCCCATATTTGCCTCGGCCCTCCCCCATCCCACCATCCTGTTGGAAGCACCGAGGGAATCTCCAAAACAGCTGATCGTGGAGATAACAGAGAAACACTGACCATCCTCTCTCTTGAGTCTCGTCGTCGCCGGTTGCGTGTTTATTTATTCTCCTCGAGTGGAGACGGGCGAGTTTCATTTGTTAGTTTTACACAGTACCAAGCTCTGTAATATTCTAGGTAATCAGATTCGTATGCAATAACTACTGAAGCGATGTTTTTGCTGTAGTAAATCACGAGCCCTAACTTCGTTCGGCGAACAGACTAAGTTCACGCCCTTTTACCCAAATCTCACCGCCAGGAGCAGTCTCACTACATACCCTGTCTGGACCTACCCCAACAGAACCATCCCAAGCAAGGAGGCCGAGCCACCCCACCAGGTACCCGCATCTCCCCAACGTCCCTCTTCCAGAAACGATTGTTGCCTCCATGACGCATTGAAAGAACCTGTTACAAGTGTGTCTGGGGGACACAAAACGCTGTCCATTGTGGTGGTCTATTCCACCTCCAGCGAAAGGATTAAAGGACGAGCGCTAGGCATTTTAGTGCCAGGCATTCCTGATTTATGACTTTATTTCACCCACCGCTTTCTTTGACATGCTGGAGAGCGTTACTCTCATTTCAGCACATTTGGATGAAGTGACCCTTTTGTCTGAGAGATTTAACCTTCCAGAATACGTTTATTGCTAAAATGCCATAATTCAAGGCAAGTCAGAATTTTGGAAAGTCTGATGTACCATGACAGACATTGAAAGAACCTGACCTTACAAGTGTTTCCCTCAGTGGGGCGCCTTTGATGTCTAAGAGTTGCTAACGCATCTTCCATCTTCCAGTCTTGGATGGTCTGGGATGCATCTTAGATATTTGTCGAGCTTATTCTTAAACACATCTAGCGAATGTTCCTCAGATGAGCTGGTAGCGCATTGAATAGACGCTGATTATCGATGCTGGTGCGTGGTGGATTAATGTCCTGTGTGCTTTCCTTAATTTTCCTGGTATAGTTTTTGCATTAATCTGATAATTTTAGTTCCATGATATTTTCGGTAATTTCATCTGTTTCCATGCTTGAATTACCATGTAGCGTTCTCTTCTCCTTTCAAGACTATATAAATTTAAGAATGTAGTCTTTCCCAGTAGTCAAGGTCCTTAACTTCTTCTATTCTAGCTGTAAATGACCTTTGTACACTCTCTATTTGTGCAATATCCTTTTGGTAGTGTGTCCTTAAGACTTCAGCACATTGTCTGAGAATCATTTAACAATGCTATACCACACTCTAATAGTTTACATGCTTTAGGCATCCGTTTGCCTATTGCATCAATAAATATTTCACTAATTCCACAGATGGAATGTGTTGATTTTTGTAGATTTTCTTTATAAGTCTTTTGATAACTTGAACTTTCAATCCCTTCTATTATTTTCATTATATTTTCTATTTGCTCCAGTTTGAAGGATCGTAAAATGTCTGTGAATGATTTCACATCTTTTTGGTCGATGTTGCAATTTATCTCCACGATCAGCAAAGTTCCCTTCCTGCCAATTCATCATATTGAATATCTCCTATGCATGCAAGATTTCTCCACCTTTTGATTGGTGGAGAGATTTTCAGAATTTATTAATTGACTCGTAAACAACTTATTAGACGGTTTATCACTCTAATCTGATATTAAGAATCACCGATAGTTCAGAACACTTTTAGCTATATTTCATTCGAATTGTAGAAGACGCGTATTAGACAGACAGACCATGAATGATTACGTCTCACCGAGAGAATGTCACATCACAGAGAGAGAGAGAGAGAGAGAGACAGACAGACAGACAGACAGACAGACAGACAGACAGACAGACAGACAGAGAGAGAGAGAGGTGGGCAGTAATTGTGTTCTGTGGAATTTAACTTTTTAACTTTTTACTTATGGAAAAGCCAGATTGCTCAGTATCTTGAAATACTCAGTGGTGTCAAAGGATTTTACCCCATTCTGAAACGTCGCAAGAACCATCCGAGAATTTTAGTTGTTTGTGAATGAAATGCCGATAGATCTGTACAGGAACAAGTTTATGCAATTGATGAGAAGCATAATTCATCCTTTTTCAGTTCCAAGTATTAATTATTATTAGACTGGACGATGCTGGATATCAGCTACAATAAACACTCAACATTTGAAGACTTATGAGACATTAGGGGATAATGTTGCAGTCATAGTTATCATTTCCACTGGTTTTTGTATCCCATAACATGATTTTTCCATGTTTAAATTCAAGAATGAAAAGAAACATAATGATCAAACAAGAGAAATTTTGCGTTGTAATTATAGTAGATTCAGATTTATAAATTCAAAATAAAAGGTGAAGGCAACAGTACATAGCACTTTCAAGAACCAAAACCAATAAAGATAGCAGCAGAGGTAATGATGATTTAAATAAAAATAAATTTATATAATAATCTGCCAACAACAATAATTAATGACAAGAAATCTCGGTAAACCGAAAATGGAACATCACTGCAGCGGAAGTTGGGACATAAGCCCGTGCTCATGAGCGTTAACGTTTTTTGTTGAAAATGTCAGGCGTCGACTCGACTTGTAAACAATAAACTCGGTTCATTTGATAAGCGGGAAAACGGACTAATTGTCGTTCATTGCAACTTCCTGATTACTGCGACAGCCTCGATCTACCTCCAGCCGCCCGATATCACAAAAAAGGAAAAAAAAATATGAGGTATAACGGCACAGAACAACATGTTGAGGTTATTGTTGTTATGAATGCCTCAATTTCTGGGTACTGATTTCCCTTTTTTTATTTATTATTTATCGGTTGTTTTTATCCGTTTTCTATTCTTTTACGTATGAACATTCTCACCTGCCAAAGGTTGGCAGGTGTAGCCTTATTGTATAGAAGTTCTGTCCTTGGGAATATAATAATAATAAATAATAATAATAATAATAATAATAATAATACCCCCACCTATAATATGTCCAGAGGTCTTGGTTTAGGAGGTACATGACGAACGTAGACCATGACTCGGCATTTCACGCAACGTTGCCCTTCGTCAGAGCATCTGCCGAAGCATCATTAGGCTCTCCCACTATTGTCCTTCTTGAAGGTTCACTGTTTATCAAACCCTCTGTCCATCTGTGTTTTAGTAAATCTCATAAAGAAACATTTTCTTGGCGAACTCTTATTTATACTTGTTAGAGATCTCAGATGGTTTTGTTACTCGCTCTAGTATTATTGTTGTTTTTTTGTTACTGTTGGGAGGAATGGTACTTTATGGTTGTGTTGGTTGTAGTGGTAAAGCTCAGATCTAAATAACTGAAATGATTGATGCCTTTTAAATTCCTCCTGAATGAACAGCAAGATGCGTTCTCCCAAAAACACTTAATTGATATAGAGAGCAAAATAGATGGAATCGACTAAAGAGATTCAAAAAAGAAAAAATTCAAACAGTTGTCTTATTTTCATAGTCACCCTCAACTAAGCCCTTTATCTTTCTAAAATCTCTAGGTTACGAATAAATGAAACTATACCCATAAGCTGCACCCATCTCTATATGTACTGATATATGAAAAGTATCTCATTTGTTAAGATTCTTATGCTTAAAGTACATTTATTTTTTGGAAAGACTTGTCCAGATGAGATTGAAGAATGGGTAAAGTCTTTCCAGTGACCAGTTTAAGGAGCAGTAAATTGTTATCAGTTTTTGCCATTTATACCTAGTGTTGTTAATTTGCTGTTTCAGACTTACCTTTAAATCATGTATGTTCTTTCATCACTGGATGAGTAACTTTTTTTTTTTTTGGCAATTTTGACTTTTCGCTTAACTGCCCGCAGATATCTGCCCATTTGTTGATAAATTCATTGTTTTTGGTATTATGGTTTGAGTCTGCTGTTACCAGCCTTTTTTTAAATTTTGTTTTGGTGGATAATAAGTGAGGCAGCGCTTGAAGGACATAGCCTACTCCATTTTTAAACCTGCTAGAAAATGGAGTATCTTTTGGTCCTAGTTTTTTTAGAAATTTTGGATTTTTTTTTTTACTAATTTTCTTATTTTGTTTTTATGTTTACCATCTGTTTGTTTATCCTCTTTGCTGCTGGATACTACCATAGGTTTTGTTGTGTTTTTACTGCCTGTTCTTCAACATAATGTGGCTCTGATAGGAATAGTAAAGGTAGCTCAATATGCTGATAAGAAGCAAATGTTTGTATGCCTACATATGTTTCTTCATATGCAGTTAAGTCATCTTCTGTGTCCCATTTGTACTTGGTGTGAGCCTTCAACAGATCTCCATGGTGAGGTTGTGAAAGGTTTGGCTCTGAGATGTTAGTTCTTATCACTGCATTATCATTGAATGAAAGGATCTCTCACCCCTTAGGCAGAGCTCTTAGTCTTTTGGCTCAATATTCGCAATGTCATTTTATGGGAGAAGTGGTCGCGGTCTTACTTTCATCAAGTTGACACCTTCATTTTTACTAAAGGAAAAATTAATTTTAGCAGCGAAGCTTTTCATAATTTAAGATATTAATCCATTGATATATATTATATATATATATATATATATATATATATATATATATAATATATCAATGGATTAATATATTAATGCCATCACATTTCTAAAGCTGAGAAAATATTGAAACCTAACAGGTTAGCTTAAACACCTTTTGGCACCAAATTTTTGTTAAACTTATTTCAACGATTCTCTCCCTTTTAAGGCGACCATGGTTAAGAGGAAAAGAGAAAGCCAGGGATAACTAAATTTCTGATAAACTTTAAAATTCCTCTTGGATTGTGAAATTGTCCTAATCTGGATATTATTGTTTTATAAGAATCTCTTAACAACATCACCAAGGAGTTCTTTATTGCCTGCTGTTTTCCTAGTTCATTAATAAGTAAACGTAAATAAACATTTTTTCAATACAGTGATGTAAATGCAGCCTCACCATAAAGAAATTTATTTATTTACATTTATTCATTTCCATCACTTTTTGCAGAGAAACCGTACCTTTGTTTTTGGTCACATTTTGTCAAACATTAACATCGACACTTTTTGTGTCGACGATATATGTTTTCAAAAGCCTCTATTTTAATCTGATCGAACCGTGTTAGTATTGTAAAGAGTAGAACTTTCGGTGTCTTAACAACCCCCAGAACAGTTTGTATATATATATATATATATATATATATATATATATATATATATGTGTGTGTGTGTGTGTGTGTGTGTGTGTGTGTGTGTGTGTGTGTGTGTAAAGATAAGTTCCTTTTCTGTGAGACTGATATTTATTTTATTTTACTTTTTTATTTCTCCCTCCTTTTCATCTCTCTTATCTCTCACGTGATTTTGTATGAAGCCATGCTTTTCTCCTCTCTTTTAAAAGCACATTTCATTAAACCGTGCCTGAGATCCTTCCCCTGGCCCGGAGGGGCTGGTGGTGGCGGTGGTCACTTCTTACAAAAACATGACGTGAAGAAAGGTCGTCTGGTCTGGTGCTTCCAGTTTACATTTGTGTCACATGCGCACAAACACATCTGTAATACCTGTACTTGTAAGCATAAAAGCCGCATTTAGGGATTCCGGTTTTCGTCCATAAAAGTCCCGTAAAAAAAGGGAAGACCTCTTTAGGAAGACCTCTTTACTCGAAAGGTCTTCCAGCTTTGAGTCTTCCCAAAGAGACAAGGAAGACCAAAGACGAAAGGAAGATGAGGGTTGGGTGAAAAGACCCATTCACTTATGTCCCGGGCGATGGAGGTTATAGAAGAGTTTTTCTCCTTTTTCTTCTTTCATTATTTGTCATTACGTTACTAGGGGAAGGAGAGATGTAAAGAGGTAGCGAGAGAGAGAGAGAGAGAGAGAGAGAGAGAGAGAGAGAGAGAGAGAGAAAAACTGCCCCACGAAAGTTTTTTCTCTCAATTTATTTTCTTTTCACCAGCCCCAGTGAAATTATAGCGATTCTGTGAGATTACATGCCCATTACCTCACATATTAGTTCACTATCTTCGCCATATCTTCACCATGATGGTTATAGGGCATATTGGGGTAGCTTTACCCATAACCCTACAATAACACCTCGTACGTAATTTGAAGTTAATTGCAAAATCAACTTCATGTTCCAAAGTGGGATTCCATTTTAACTCTCATAAAAGTAATCGTCATTTCTTTTCTAACGTCTGAAAGCTATTGCGAGGTTATAGAGATAAGAAACACCATATGTAATGCACATTCTAACAATACCATTTAAATTTTACATAAAGTTTTATAATGAACTACTCAGTGCATTATATATATATATATATATATATATATATATATATATATATATATATATATATATATATATATATATAAATGTATATATATATATATATAATATATATATACATACATATACATGTGTTACAGTACATATATACATACATATATACTCTTTTCATATTAATTTTGGCACATTTGTTATAACACCATCTCCCCCTCCTCTCTCTCTCTCTCTCTCTCTCTCTCTCTCTCTCTCTCTCTCTCTCTCTCTGAAAATTTTCGTTTCAAGTGTTACTTGAAATTTTCACTATGAGAGAGTATTGTTATCACTTTTGCTTATTTATGTGCAAGAGGGCACAAACTCCGGTTTTCTGCGTTCAAATAAACATTGATTTCATTCTTAACTGATTTAAATCTAGTTAATTACTGAGTTCTTTCTCAAAGTTAAATGATAATACCAATAGCTTCTGCCCCTTGTCTTTCACTCGGGAGTCCTTGGTTCAGCTAATGTAAGGATTACATTGCAAACTTAGGGAAACACATTTCTAATAAAAAAAAAAAAAAATGTTCTGCTTGGGATGTCCAACAGCTTTGTAATATCTGTTTAGGACTGATACTATTATAATCTGAATATTTCCCCTGCTGGGTATCTTTATGGACGGAAACCAAGATGATGAACATATGCAACAAAAAGACCAACTAACACAGACTTTTTTTTTTTCGAAAAATATTTGTAATAAATAACTTTAGGATTTGTAACCCATTTTAATAATTCAGATCAAAAAGAATGTTTCCGCTTAACTTTTGATTACTGATTAACACACAAAAGTTATGCCTCTTAAAGTCTTGCTCAGTGTATTTGCAATTAAGGATTTTTTTTTTTTTGTCTGGACGTTGATTCGAGTAAATGAAAATATAATTTTCAGAACTGTTTTGCTAGGAGTTATATTTGAACAACACTATACGTAAAAATCTCTCAATGTGAAAAATTTATTATCTACGATTTGCTATATTTGTAGGCTACAAATTCTGAAACACACCTTCTGTACTGTTACATTTTAACAATGACTTGATACTCGATAGTTTAGATAATTTGAGAACACCTAAATATCTGCTGTATCCTTTGTATAGAGATAAATTATAAGTGTTTCCCGCGTAATTAGTTTTTCTAAGTTTGACCTTTAAAGCTCAAAAGTCAAGGTCACAAAACAAGATACATTTGTTGTAGCATTCACCCCTGCGATCTTGGTAGACGTATATGTTCTCGATTGAGTGTTCTTGCAGCCGTCATTCAGTTGATAACTTTCGTGAAAGGTATTCAAACCTCAATACCATTCCTCTTATGTTTTATTTCAAATAGCTTACACATAGAACAACAAATTCAGTGTTTGAATGTGATGTGAAGTTTTGGGTCAGGTGTATCCAACAGCCATTCACTACATCTACCAAGGAGGTTATGCTGTGGCTCGTTGTATATCAGCAGCGTTGTGTAAAAACTTAAAAACCCATTCTGATGAAAATTTGAAAAAACCTTCATTTGGAGATCCCTACAGATGGTTACGTGTTAGTGAATATGAGCGAAGGTTATTTAAACAATTTTACGTCATAGAAACAATACCCAATCTTCGGCGATTTACATCGAAAAAAATTTTTATGCGCAGGTAGTCATATATCGAATATTCCCACCAAATATAATCAAAAATCCTTCCATCCATTCTCGAGATATTTTGTTGGAGCACACTTTAAATACAGGTAGTCAGTTGCCTGCTCAGCAGACCTTTGCAGTCTGGTCAAATATGGCGATATATGGGTGAACTTACAGTAGAATAAGTGGAATTTATTTTATAGAAATAAAACCATACTCATGACATATGTGTAAAGGGTTCGTCTTAATTTAAATGACTTAAAGTTATCAGTGGAAGGGAAGAAAAAAGCTTTTAAATATTCTAGTATTATGTCAAATTTATCCTTTTTTTAAGTTACAGAGTTGCAAATATACGGGATCATCACCGCCTGTATTTGTTTGTACGGATGTAGCATAATGTATATACACTTGGTGACGGGGGATTGCATTCGTGGCTCATTTTGATGTAGTTTTCAGTGCTCACGTGCAACCGTATTCATCCCAGTTATAAGTATTTAATTGGTCTGATGCAGCACAATAACTATCTTCCGTGATAAACGTAATATATAGAAAGTTTTCAGACTATAAGTACACTTTTTACCAACTGTATAGCACAGTGTATAACTCTTATGTAGAAAAGTCTATGGTACCCACTCTCCCATGTCAAGGTCTGCTAGAGATGAAATGTCTAGCTGTACCTCAGATTGTAACTACATTGCGCGTCAATTTATAGGTACTGACACTGGTATTTTAGGTAAGTCGACGCCTTGAACAGAAATTAATCTTCTAGCTGTGGCTTTTCCATCCATATATTTTAGTCTGCCTTTACGTTAGGTCGTGTTGATTGAAATTGGAATATAGAGTTTAGGCCAAGGGCCAAGCACTGGGACCTAGTCAACGCTGGAAAGGATATTGAGAGTAGGTGGGTTAGAAAGGTGTAACAGGAGGAAAACCTCGCAGTTGCACTATGAAAGAATTGTTAGGAGAGGGTGGATTGCAAGATGGAAGAAAGATACTATGAATGGAGGTACAGTAAGAGGATGAAAGGGGTTGCAGCTAGGGGCCGCAGGCAACGCTGCAAAGAATCTTTAACACCTACAGCACACCCCGTGAGGTGCACTGAAGGCATTACCTCCCTACGGGGCGTGTTCATTGAGGTTTCGCGTTTATTTCATTCTTTTAATTAACTGAAAGCATAGTAAATCTCTCTCTCTCTCTCTCTCTCTCTCTCTCTCTCTCTCTCTCTCTCTCTCTCTCTGTGCGTAAAGCTTCTGCGTAAGCTTTCTAAAAGTTCATCTTATGGCCCATCGTTTATTGTTTACATCACCCTTTGCTCGGTATTTATTTTTTTATGATTTTGCTGGAAACGCGCAGAAGAACTCTGTCTAGTAGTATCATTTCGCATCTCGTGTTTTTTGTTGACCAACCTTATCATCAGCGCAAAAAGTGTTCCCCGCTGACTTTCTTTCTATTAATAGTTGCTGAGGTTTAATAATAGACGTATCATTGACCCCGGAAATTTTTCCAGTATTTTGAATTTAGATTCTTTTATATTTTATATCTGCCTTAACTGCATAGCCCACAAAATCATTCTAAATTGATAAAGCACGTGGCGGACGAACGAGCAGTCAAGGGGTAACCCACACGACGTTAGCTCCACCCCTCAGAATTTACGTCACGGATTTCCTGCCGTCTTAGTGGCTGGCGTACTCCGAACGTCTTCAGATGACGCTTTTTGATTGGCTAGGACGCTAGCCACTTGATGCTGGAATCTTATAAATTGAGAAGATGCTCCTTGGTGAGTCAGTATCTTCAGGATTTTAGTAGGAAGAAGTGAAAGTACGAGCTGCTACATTTTCTTGTTGTGGTGTCACTGGAAGTGCTATTCAGCTCCGGGATTATATTCAGCACGATGCCGTCCAGCACGAGTGATAGACAGTTCGGCGATGCTAAAGCCGCTGCCGCAGAGAGAAGGAGAACGAACAAACCCATAATGGAGAAAAAGAGGCGCCAGAGAATTAATGACAGTTTAAATCAACTCAAAATTTTGGTCTTAGAAGCCCTCAAGAAAGACGTAAGTACTCAAGACGGTTCGACACTAATTGTATATTAGGACAACGCCTTTTGGAAATTGTTAGACTTCCTTTAAAATTTTATGAATTTTCTTCTTAAAACTAAAAATTATTATATTTACATAAAAGTTTTCTCTACGAGTTTTCGTTTAAACTTCTATTTTTAAGTGAACAAAAGAATGGTTTCGACATTTTATATTTTGGACAGATATCTTTGTATAACTTGCACATTTCTTTTATTCATCATTAAGTACGTTTACAAATGCATTTATCCATATGTATATATGTATATATATATGTATATACATATATATACAGTATATATATTTATATATGTGTATATCTAACTAATAGTTTGACTATTTGTTCTAAAAAGATTAGGTCACTTTGTTCATATGGAAACTCAGCAATTGAATTAAGAATGTTGTGTTAGTGTGTATAGAATGTTTTGAGTCTTGCATGTTTACAGTTCTGTTACATTTTCCGACTGTAGCTTTCAACAACGGTCTCTCTTTTTGTTGCAGCCATCCAGATACAACAAACTGGAGAAAGCAGACATCCTTGAGATGACAGTCAGACACGTCCAGAATCTTCACCGCCAGCCTCAGCATACTCCTGCCCCTTGCCCCACCCCCGTCGACCCTGCTGCCAAGTACCTCGCAGGATTCAGCCACTGCGTCTCGGAAGTTAACAAGTTCCTCGAGCGAGACACTTCCTTGACGGGAGGACAACGATCTCGCATCCTTCTCCACCTTTCGGAGTCACTGACTTCCATCCGAACGGGAGCTAGCCCAGCTTCCAGCCCTTCCCCTCAGCCCCAGCCTTCGTCAGAAGTCGTCCCCGCAGCATCTTCGCCACGAGCGAATACTCCCTTGGTCGAGGCGACTTACCACCGGCATCAGCAACTCACGCCTCTGAGCGACCCCTTAGTGATGCGAGGGGTATCCTTGGTGCCAGCTCATCTCCTGACGGGTCAGATGGCGTACATTCTTCCTCACGGAGTTGTGTCAACAACGGTTGCTAACACCGTCGCCACTTCCGCTCCTGCAGGAGATTACCACCAGGTTCCTCTGTCTCCTCCCCCCAGTGTGCC
>NC_089754.1:23303177-23418177 GCF_040412425.1 Macrobrachium rosenbergii | reverse complement strand
TCGGAGAATCGAACGCGGGCCCAGCATAGTGCTATTCGAGAACGATACCAACCCGTCCAATGAGGAACGTGTAATTTATAAAAAGCCCTTCTTTGCTAATTATGCCATGGTTTCAAAAACGGTGCTGTTGTTTGTCTTAAGATTTCACAGTCCAAGCAAACACAGTTTATCTTTTAGGTTGTGTCCCACGCACCCAAAAAAAAAAAATTATTCGCTATTTATTTAATTATCCTTCTTAGAGACTTTGTAGTGTCCCTGCACACCCCTTTCCCTCCCTCTTACCTATGGTCAGATTTCTCCAAATAGCGGCTGGAAGAGTGGGGTTGGTGGCGGGTGGGTGGGTGTTTGGTTTTGGGTGGGGGAGGAACCGTGAGATGGTCGGTGGTTGACCTGGTTAAACCTTTTATTTGTCGGGCTGAGTATCCGAGTTTTACTGATGACATTAGGAGGTGAAAAATGATATGGGTTGTCAGTGTTACCATAAGGAGGCTCAAGGGGATTGGCAACATTGTCGTGCGCTCTTAGACAATTATGTTTGTATTTTTTTTTTTTTTTCATATAATTAGAGTTTGAGAGACATATTCCGTCATATTAGTACTCTTTTTTGTTAGGTATAAATGTTCATTTTCTGAAGCGTAAATGGCGCTTTTAAACTTAAAAAACCAGAATTCAAACCTTAGTAGTGCTCCCATAAATGTTATGTATTGGAATTTGTTTACCAGGTCTATATTGTGCCCTTTCCAGCCTGCGCTCTAAATATCGGTGAACTTTGGGCGACGCCAATAACAACTTGAGGTAATTGCCAGATGAAGTGTTTACAGAACGTTTTAGAAATTCCTTTCCCTTTGTAGATTTGGTGAATTACGGTGCCATAATTTGAAGGCGTAGCAGTAAAGCTGTCTTAAAGGTAAAGTCAGAATGAGTTCAGGAAGAGTTATGTTTATTATTTAATTATTTATCTCACCATTATTGTTTTCGCTGTGGATGTTTCCAGAATAAATAGATATCTTAGGATGAGTTCAGATTAATAGCCGGTAGAATAAAGCGGTATCTGTTACTATGTAGGTATTTGGTTGTGAATGTAAAATCAACAATGCATGTAGTTTTTAAAAGAATTTAATTTTTACTAACTGTTACATACCGCTGTAAAATGATTACTGGTTTTTGTACAGCTCAAATGTCCACTGGAACTGCATGAACCAAAGAAAGGTACGTATGATTAGAGTCACGGGCGGGGGTGGGGGGACGACACTGGCTGCAACGATTTTTAAAATAAAAAGGTAGGAAGCACATGCCATGTGTTCGAATTTTGTAAGCGGAGAACGGTATTATTCCAGTGGTTCAAAGATAAATCGGAAAATGCAGTGCCCTCAAACTAAAAACTTTTCGGGTATTGGAATTTAATAGCGAAGCATAAAACCGAGAAGATTAATAAGAATACGCTTATTGTCTACATGTATTGCCTAATTTTAGTATTGGGGTTGGTATGGATATAAAAGTTCAGGTTGTGGTAAGTTTTTCATGGGAAGGTACTCATAAGTATATATGCGCTGTGTTGGTTTTATAAACCTTTTAAATTAATCCGTCCCCAATGTACAGTATATTAATTTTGCACAGTATATTAATTTTGCATTACAAAACTTAGGAATGGTAAGTCAGTCGTTCATTTTGGCATCAGTATAGGTAAAGCTTGGAATTGTAATAGTGTAACGTCGTTTTATCATATTGCTTTGCATTTCTATAATCAATGAAAATAAGTCTGAACTCTTAAGCCCACCACAGAATTGGCCACGTAATACTTCCGTTATCTTCGCAAAATATGTTGAAAATAGATTATTTTAAAGTCTTAGATATATACTACCATTGCTTATAATTTTTACCTCACTGTTCTTGTTATATTTGTTACTGCATTGCGAGCTTCGTTGGCATTTAACAGGAACTGAAAAGGCTTCATGGACTGGGGTACCTAAAATCTCTCAGCTCTTTTGCTGTTGTCTTAACACGAAATCACGGTAGCAACGCTGTGCTAGAAATAATCCTTGGAAATCAACCACAAGCTACAGTGCAATATTCAGTAATGTTTTAGACCTGGTTTATCATTCATATGTTTTTCAGGTAACTGGTACTTCTATTCTGTTGAACTCGTGTTACATTTTCGTAGTTTACAACAAACTATTCCGTTTTAGAATGACGAGTGCGATATCTTTCATTATGTGTAACTTGATAGTAATAAATAAAACTGACCTTAAATTTGTACATCTGAAATTTAGAAATGACGTATGGAAAGATCACATACACATTTCATACATATTTCGCGTAAATTTCTAGACTGGTAAAGAAAAAACAGCCATTTGACAGTCCATTTTTGATATTTCATCATAGGGTTTCTTCTTAATTTTGTCCCATCAACGAAATCGTGACATGTGATGAATAAGCACATGTTGTGTAACCCATTAGTCAAAGAAGCATATTGTTTACATATTAAAAGTCTTCTAAATAAGTTGTGCCTGATCAGTCATGGTGAATGTCTGCTCTTTAATAGTGCAGTAGGCATCACACAACCTGACAGGGAAAAAAAAGGTCTACCTTAGTTTAACCAGACCACTGAGCTGATTAACAGCTCTCCTAGGGCTGGCCCGAAGGATTATACGTATTTTACGAGGCTAAGAACCAACTGGTTACCTAGCAACGGGACCTACAGCTCATCGTGGAATCCGAACCACATTATAGCGAGAAATGAATTTCTATCACCAGAAATAAATTCCTCTAATTCTTCATCAGCCGGCTGGAGACTCGAACTCGGAACTAGCAGAGTGCTAGCCGAGAACTCTACCGACTCGTTCAACGACGAACTAACCTGGCAGGGAAGATCACGATTGCTAATGCACGAGAGGAATTAAACATTAACCTGAAAAGGTCTGATTCATAAATCATCCTGCAAAACAATTTCATATGATTGACCAAGTGAGAAGGAATACGCATTAACTCTGAAGGGGATTCAAAGGCCTCATTAAACCACTTTGCTTAGTCACTGTTAGTATGAAAGGATGGGATCTGAGTTAAATTTTCCCGGTATGCTTTTCAGCAGGTTTCAGGAACAGCCGTTCTGATATCACCGTTCAGACTGATCAATCTTATTAAATAAAGGTATAAAAGCTTTTTTGGAAGACTATAATGTTACCTTTTACTTATTTGGTAAATATAAACATTCCGCTTACACGGACATTCATCTCGGAAAAACCACATTATCGATTACCATTACTGTAATATTTCTAAGTTAAACACTTATGGAAAATGGTATGTCCCTTCAACAACTGATGTCTAGTAAAAATCAAAGTTTCAAATTGTAAGAAGCTGATGTAGTTACCTTTATTAGATAGTTCATGAAAATACCAGCTGTTTACAGCAGGAAAGATGAATAAATAATACACAAGTGCAGGAAAAAGAAAATATATATTTAGAAATAATCATTAATTATTTTATAATAAAGACAGACAATTCTTACAATGTCCCAGGTATATTAAATCATCCCTTTTTCTGATTCCTATAAAAGGAAATCTGTTTAGATTTTGCTGTCTATTTTGAAGATGGCTTATACATGTCCGCTTGAATTCTAACAACCCCAATAATAAAGGTTTGAGAGTTTAACCAAGAGGAAACTTGATATTAGATCACATTTTCTCCCCTGAAATGACCTGTAAGTTTTACCATAGTCTTTTTCTTCTTTCTTCGAGAGCTGTTCTTTTTCTTCTTTCTTCTTTCTTCAAGAGCTGTTCTTTAATTCCCACCATTCTATAATAGCCTATTTCAAGTAACTGGCTCTAGTATCTATTCCTTGAATTTGGTGCCTTTGTCCGAGTGTCCTCAAGCTCGATTTCCTTTCACATTTATTTATTTATTTATTTATTTATTTATTTATATTTATTTATTTATTTATTTATTTATTTATTTCCTTTTTTCACTTATGGAGAGCCTATGCAAGTTTCCTGTTCAGTGCACGTAATTGCTTATTAATAATAACAATGATAACTAGTAAACCAATAGTGGTGAGCTTCAAGACACGCATCAGTTTCAAAATGACAGCCAAATGTTTCTCTTCATACGGCTTGATATCAATTTAAGGAAATATCATTTGCCTTTATGCTCACATGTTACACGCAAAATATATAGTGCTTTCCTACAGGGTATCCTAAGAAGTTAATTTTATATTATACAAATTTGTGTGTGTGTGTTTGTGTCACGTGAAAATTCACCAAATGTAACATGGAAAGAAGTTTACATTTTTGCAAGATCCGTTATCTCTTCCCTACGGTAGCATAAATGAAATATGTAGAATAACCTTAAAGTTATGCGATTTTCAGTCATATGACCGTAAATACACAGTCGCCATAGGCTACTGTACATACGGATTGACTTCATTTTAACAGCTATTATTTGTCAGCACATGTAGATGGCATCAAAATGTTCAAAGCAAAACTTCAGACATACAATTGTTATGATGTGAAAATTATTCCAGTTTTATCCAACAGTTTTTCCTCTACATCTGTCACAAAATCATAGCTGTAATGATATAATAATAATAATAATAATAATAAAAACTTCATTAAAAAGAAAGGCCGTCTGGACTCCTTTGAGTTTATATTGCATCCAGATGGCCATTCTTTTAATAATTATAACATTAATTATACGAAAAACACCAACAAGGGCTTTTGAAGACGAAATAATAATAATAATAATAATAATAATAATAATAATAATAATAATAATAATATTAATAATAATAATAATTACAGGTCTGAATCCCTTGGTTAAGAGACTGAACACACCGACGACTCACATTAGTATGTTATCCAAAGATAGTCTCAAAAAATCTCTGTTCAAGTGAAATCCAAAAAAGACCTAGAAAGGTCTTATAAGAACTCTGAAAGCTGCATGCTCTCCCCCCAAAAGGAAAATGGGAAATCACAGTACCCCCAAAAACGTGGCAAACATAAAAGAAATAAAATTTTTCAAGTTTTATAGGAAAGTTTTCGTAAATTTCAGAGAACAGAATAGTTACATTGTTAGCAACAGTTAAAGGGTGATGCTTCGCTCTAGGTAATATTTTAGGCAAATCATAAAACGATTAAATATACTGAAAATAACTCTTAACTAGATTTCAATTTAGACAATATTTGCAAGGGTCAAAGATACGAGACAAACATTAAGTGCATACAAAAATATATATATATATATATATATATATATATATATATATATATATATATATATATATATATATATATATATATATATATATATATGTATATATGTGTGTACGTGTGTGTGTATGTATGGTATGTATGTATTTATCAGTAAGTAACGAAACTGCACGTGACAAATATATGCGTAGATAACCACTGGAAGGACGAAAATTAAATACCAGGTACCAAGTGCTCTCATGCACCCCAAAGATGCGTACTTGATACACAAAGGTGCTTGATAACTGATCTTTAATTTTTGCCTTCCCAGTGGTTATCTATATACACACACACACACACATATATATATATATATATATATATATATATATATATATATATATATAATAGATATATATATATATATATATATATATAACACTCGTTTCCCTCAATATGGTTGAGTTTAGAGAACAACAAAAAATCGATGTTGCCGCTTTTACGTATAACTGATAAATAATGGATGAAACCCTTCTGTGACATATTCACGCATGTCCAACATTTTCCTTCTTTTTATCGGGCTTTCAAGACGACCTAACACCTAATCCTCATATGTTTGAATTTTTCCTTCGTTCTGATTTTGACATCTCTATATAGCTGTCTGCTTCACAACATTGTTTCCTTCCTTATGTCGTTCAGTCGCCTCTATTTTATACCTTTGTATTCTTGCTATTTCCACGAATTATTTAATAATTAAGAAAGTCGTCGAACCAGACACATTAAGGTATCTCAACCTTGACTGAGGCTTCTTACTGATGGCCGTAGCCCTCCCAGTGTCAGTCCCTTTTTATTTTCTGTTCTATTAAAAGTATCGTATGTCGCGGAGGAAACAGACAGGCACTATGGAAACATCCCCAAGATCATTTTCAGACATGGCCGTCTAGGCAGGTTTCCCCCTATCTTATAATGAACGGGTATCAACCTGCAAGTTCTAACGAGCCGCGGGTATCTGTCTTCCCGTCCATAAGCCCTGAGACCCCAAGCTTACTGTATCTGTCGAACCCGTCGCCTGTTCAGAAAGCAGACGAACTTCAACCCGGTTCTGAACTTTACTTGAATACAAACAATCAGAATATTATCCTTTAATGAAAAACTTGTTATTAAGCTTTCGTGAAAAATTATTTATCCTTGGTTTTTCATGTTGCCCCTTTTAAATAATTATTTTTAAGCTAGATTTAGGATCATAAATCCTGCGCAACAAGAGTATTCCATTGCGTTAATTTTATGCAAAATAATCTTCCTTTGTAAAGAAACATCTTTTAAATTGTTTTTCCAAGTGACTGAAGTTATTTCTTGAGATTAATCGACAATTTTGAATGAACCACAAGTAACTAATATAAATTATTTTGTGAACTATTTGCAGTAGCAGAGAAAAGTTAAGACTATTGAGGGGGCTTATCCTGTAGGCCTACTTGGTATGTAGTTGATGTGGGCCAAGATTCCTGAAGGTGTCTGAATAAATTCCCGATTTTGAATAACCCCTGACATTTCTGTAACTAAAAATTCAGGAGCTCAGTGAATGAAACAGTTTTCACCACACCCTGTGCAAAAATCTTAAATCCTATTGCAGGAGATATAATATTTGTACTTGCCTAATGATACTTCTGGTTAACAAACTTAAGTCTTTGTTACTAAGACACATGTAAAACATTATAATATTTATATAATAAATCAAGTACCTCATCCATTCAGAGAGTTTAGAATACTAATAGAAATCCAAGAGACAGATTTTATAAGATAAAAATATTAGACTATTACTGTGATAGAGAGAGCGCGCGAGGTTAAGTGAAGGATTTACTGTTTCGTGTTTATATTTTAATACAATCCTCATCCAGTTACGAATCCTAGCTTTATTCTGCTTCAGAATTATCAAATGTATAAACGTAAAAGGAAGAAAACTAGTCTTCTACTTACTAATCCTTATAGATATCAGTCGCTTTGTTTTAAGGCACCTAGGGTGAATTGGGGTCTTTTCCCTCAAATTTAACACACGGGAAACAAAGCAAAAATCTTACGTTATATGCTTTAGACGAATGTTTAGATTACTTGCATTCTTAACGTAACCACAGGCACAGGGGAGAATTCCTTGATCTGTGATCGTCTAGATATCTTAATGTTAGAGAGACCCTAATCAGAAAAATTACTGTACTTCGTCATCGACTAATAATAATGGAACACGAAATCCTACTTGGTGACTGAACAAACTACGTGCACACAAAGTCCGCCCCTTACCATTAACTACACGTCAAACAGCTTTTACTTTTAGTGATCAAAACTTTTCTAAATGTACCGTGGACTCGAGAGCGATTGAACAGGAAGGTGATGTGCAAGTCCTAATTTGTTGATACATTTCCATTTCCATTTCCACTAAGTATTATTGGACGAGATTCCTGCCATATGCTGACCATTCTTGATTAACCTCTCTATATTAAGTCTCTCTTGACTCAGGATGTGATATATATATATATATATATATATATATATATATATATATATATATATATATATATATATATATATATATATATATACATATATACATATCTATATATACATATATACTTTTATATATATTTAGGTATATAAACAATACATACTGTATATGTGTATATATATACACAAATATATATACATACATATATATATATATACTGTATATATATATATATATATATATATATATATATATATATATATATATATATATGTGTGTGTGTGTGTGTGTGTGTGTGTGTGTGTGTGTAATATATACTGTACTGCACTGTACAGTATATTATATTAACTGGACCATAGAAATATCACATTTTTAAACTTTTCCTTTTTGGTATACCTCACCTAAATCTCTTCTTCTGATGAAAATGCTTTTAACTATGAATTTTATTTTTATAAAATACCTAGCCTCCCATCATCATTAGAAAATGTCTTAAGTGCACCAAAAATAAGAATGTGGTCGTTGCTTACCCAGATATCGTGAATGAATCGAAAGGCTACCTGCCCGTAATCCGTGTATTTAACTTTGCTAACACGTTCTTATGTTCTTTACTATAACCGGAAAGCTGCATTTGAACTTGAAAGATCGAAGCAACTGCATGAAACTGAAGTGATCTTTGAAAACGTGTAGTTCATGAAAGGGCCTTTCTTGACAACAGATTATCATAAAGATTATTCTTAAGTATACAACAAGGTTAGATTTGCCTTGTTTGTGATTTCAGAATGCAAATGACACGCTACAATCCCCATCGCAAGACTTTTTGTTTAAAAGGTAAGGTTTTAGTCTTTAGATCCGAAGATAGTAGGTTGGAACCCTGTTCTGGTCGCTGATTGAGAGCTCTCTTTAATTCTTTTGTCTTGCGCGCTTTTGCAACTCTTCCTCGGATATGAGTTATCAAGAAAGAGGAACAACAAGAAGAGAGAAAAGATTACAGCATATCACTCTGTCTGAAAACCAGGTGTTTGCGAGCAAGTCAGGTGTGGCAGTGAGTGACACCACAGAAGCCACGAGGGGATTTACCGACCATTAGCTCCGTCCATGGTGCAATGCTTAGTGGACTGTGTTACCTTGAAAGGAATTTAGTTATTAGCATTTTCAGGTATGATACCGTTCTTATTAAGGAATTAACATGTCAGTTTTGTTTATATAAAAAAAGAATAGAATAGGGAAATTATACGTACTGGGAATGTAAATGATAAATTAAGTATACCTTAGTTTAACCAGACCACTGAGCTGATCAACAGCTCTCCTAGGGCTGGCTCGAAGGATTAGACTTATTTCTCGTGGCTAAGAACCAATTGGTTACCTAGCAACGGGACCTACAGCTTATTGTGGAATTCGAACCACATTATAGCGAGAAATGAATTTCTATCACCAGAAGTGAATTCCTCTAATTCTTCATTGGCCGGCCGGAGAATCGAACGCGGATCTAGCAGAGTGCTAGTCGAGTACGATATCGACCCGTCCAATAAGGAACTATGTAAATGTAAATGATAAGAGGATATAAATGCACACACCCAGACAAAAAGAGTGAAAATGTATGTGTTTTTGTGTGTGTATTAATAGGGAATGGCGTGGGATTAGCCTCAGATGGTCAGCTATACTGGCTACAAGATAAAAGCAGCGGAACTGTAAAGATAATACAATAGATTCAAGGACGCGTCATATTGTAGTGGTATATCTAGGCATTATAACGCTGTCGATAATGACGGAATGAAAATGACAAAGAAAGATAATAACAATGATAAAAAAATATTACCTGATTTGATACAGAAAAACCATTCTGGGTAGGTAGATTATCCCTGGCTATGTTTTACACACGTGAAATCCGGGATTGTAGCACAGTTTCTAGACGGACGAAATCAGGGTAAGTAGCATCAGTAGAAAAGTATTGAAAATAAGCTGTCAAAAAAATGTAAACAAAATTTTTTACGTCATTTAATTAACTTCCGGTTTATGGACTATATCTCAATTTTGTAGAGCTTTCAAAAAAGCATCCAAAACCTAATTCTTCAAAGCATATTGCAAAAAAGGAGGAATATGATTGTGGCATTGCCAGTTGTAAAAGTCAGTATATGACTATAGGAATTATTTCTCCAGCTGTTCATTTTTGATGTGATGAAATTACAACCTAATAAAAATATACCTTTGAGGATGATTCTTTAGGATTAAGGTGTGCAGCTATGGAATATGACCTAACCCTCCAAATCCCCAGGGAGAACGGTTTCTATAGCAAATGAATGCAGATCATTTAAAAAGAAAAATTTGCTCTCTGTTCTGCTACAAGGAGTTTCACTATAGTATCCTGACATATATCCTGATAGATATGATAACGTATATGTGTGTTTTATCATTTGGTGAACTGACTTCAAGTTGGGAATTTTTTTAATAAAAAAAGTAAAAATTAAATATATAAGAGACCTGATTTTTAATGAAGTACGTATCCCGACCGCGTCTTTGACGATTACAAAAGCCTCAGTATTTCGCTCTGTGGAAGTATTAACATAAAATTTTGACGTATTTTACATTTTATTCTTTCTTTGCAGTAATTCAAATCAAAACTGAAGCAAATATAATAGAAATATTTTAGTCAGGATAATCGTCAGAACGTTAGTGTAAACCATTACAACCGTGCCTAAGGAAAACTGTGGTGCTCTGCATTTAAAATAGGTATCTTCTACTCTCTCATTTCTAAATATATATATAGGTATATATATATATATATATATATATATATATATATATATATATATATATATATATATGTATGTGTGTATGTATATATATTCTAAATATATATATGAATGTATGTATATATATTCTGTATATATAGAAAATATATATATATACATATATATATATATATATATATATATATATATATATATATATATATATATATATATTTATTCATGAAGTGCAAATGTTGTTTAATATCCAATTCACGCTACCTCGGGAATATTCCGATGGGGAATTATCACCGAAGGAGGATTTTTTTTATTATAAGTGATAAATGGATCAGTACTGCCGGGTCCCGATCCTTGACACGATACTTTCCAACAACTCCAGTCGACGGTCAAACCAGTTTATCACTTATAAAAAAAATTCCCCTTCGGTGATAATTCTCAATCGGGATATTCCCAGGTAGCGTGAATTGATATTAAACAACATTTGTAGCTTCATGAATGTATATAAATCACGGTGTGATAAAAAATTCCACACACACGCACACACACACACACACACACACACACACACACACATATATATATATATATATATATATATATATATATATATATATATATATATATATATATATATATATATATATATATATATATATATAGTATTCTAACAAGCACCAAGCCCCAGACCCATTTATGAAGAAAATCTAGTCGTTTATATTAGCAATTCGGATGTCACTGTCTGCTCAGGCCTTTGCAACGGCCACTTCCACCGTGAGTGCCAGAACCCCAAAGATGATGCCGCCTAGGTGCAGCAGAAAGGAGCCCTGCAGGTGCTGTAACGTCAGAGGAGTCAGGCGCAGCGAAGAAGAGCCTTCCTGCAAAAGAAACGAGTGACCGTTAAGAAAATAATCCCGTATGAATGTGTATGCGTTCCTTTGCAGGGGTTTTCAGTTTTGCATAATAAAAATTATATCTTGACACCAAAATGATCCACGTAGGCGGTAGTTTATTTTTCATACACATAACTGCCGGTCCAATAACAGCTTATTATTCCTAGTTCCTGGTTCACATACAGATAGATGACCACTTTTCCTGTGAGCTCCCATTTGAATGTGTATGCGCTGTTTGCAGTGGCTTTAGATTTTGCTTAATGAAAATTATATTAATCATTTGGTTTGTTTTGCCTCTTCCTTTCTTTTTCATTTCTGATAAATGTTTTTAATATTTTCTTGATGGAATGGAATGGAATATAAAATGTAGGCCACAGGCCAAGCGCTTGGACCCACGAGGCCATTCAGAGCTGCTGGCATTACTTAAGGTTCTATGCAGTGTCCCCTTCATTCCTTTTACAGTACCTCCGTTCATATTCTCTTTCTTCCGTCTTACTTTCCACCCTGTCCTAACAATTGTTTCAAAGCGCAACTGCGAGGTTTTGCTCCTGCTACACCTATAAAACCTTTCAATTCTCAATTTCCTTTTCAGCGTTGATTGGTCTCATAAGTCCCAGTGCTTGGCCTTTGGTCGAAATTTTATATTCCATTCCATTCCATCAAGAAAATATCAGTAATATTCATTAAATAAAAAGAAAGGAAGAGTCAAAACAAACTAAATGATTAATATAATTTTCATAAAAAAAAAATAAAACCACTACAAACAACGCATACACATTCAACTGGGAGCTCACAGGAAAGGTGGTCAGCTATCTGTATGTGAACCAGGAACTAGGAATAATATGCTGTTATTGGATCGGCAGTTATGTGTATGAAAAATAAGCTACCGCCTACATGGATCTTTCAAGTTTTATATCCCGTCCTATTTGTTTGATCTACCTCGAGAGTTGCTGCGCTATGAACTTCGCAAAGAGAAAATGTAAAGATATTTTGAACACTAAATAGTGAACGCAATTTCACCTCTGGTGGACCAAGTTGAAATTCCCCACATTTTGCTTGAATACGTCTCGTAATCCTATCCATCCTTTCATGGTTTGTAGTGGGAAACCATTAACCTGGACAAAACTGACAGCCTCTTTTTGATTCATAGGGCGTTCAGGAAATTTCTGGTACTCTGACAAGTTTTTCACCTTCTGATTTCTGTATCTTTATCACGGTATGCCGTTACACATGAACAATTAAACTTAAGTTGTTCGTTGGTACAGATTTTTCATGGCTTTCATTAACACTAAAATGCTGGACAATTATTTCTTGGTTGGATATGGGGCATTAATGGAAGCCCTCTCTGCAATATTGCAATAACGTTGTATCATTTCTCACTTGGCAGGAATCTTTAGCTACGCAATAGGTGGCCGTTTCAATCTATTAGGGCAAGGTTAAATGTGCGAAGGCTACTTAACCAGCCGGAATCAAATAGAAAGTAAACAGATCCTGCCTCGTTGAAGAGTAACACTGAAGCAAAACCACTCTCTTCACAGCACAGAGATAACAAGTGGGTCAAAGATTTGTGCAGTGTAGGCCTACATGTTTAAAACAAGCAATAATAAATAACTGTCGCTATTGTTGATGCAATAGACTACAAATACATGATTATTACTTGTATTTTATACAATTCTGTTTTTATGAAAGCAAGTGGTGGCGGTAAATTTGAGAAGTTTTGTCAAACCTGGCCATGAGAACTCCGTTTTACAATTGCTTCCAAAGTTAAGTGTTACGGGTACGAATATCAGGTCATACCTGGAAGCTTGATAGTGGAGGTCACACCGTGTACTAAGGCCTCCAACATTTGAACGAACTATCTTGCAGGGCCTCTGTTCAATTCAACATCTCCAAAACTAACGAAAAAGCATAAAATTAATTAAAAATACGGATAAAACTGTTCTAGATAAAATCGGTAAAGAAAAGAGCATAAATACGATATTCAAATACATTTGATAAAACAGAAGTGTAGAAAACAAAATTAAAAATATTCTAAACACCATATATAGGGAGTAAAGGATTATTGTAATCATGCTGGTTCTAATATAGCAACCAAGGATCAACAAAACCTTGCAGAAGCTTAAACAATGAGCATAAACAAAAGATATAAAAACATTATGATCGCACTGAACATAAAACACTGAGGAGGCAACGAGTAATCATGGTGCATTTTCAACATTCTTCAGTGGAAGTATTTGACCAATCAACACTTAAGCACACTGTGTTGGCAGTCATTCCAATGCAAGGTATACAAACGAGGAAATATCTTAGCATACACGTAGTAAGACACAATACATTATGTAAAGAGAATGATTCCTTACTTCTTTTCCTTTTCCTTTTTCTTCAAACTCGGCCATATAGGCCTTGTACCACTTGTCCGTCAATCCAGCTTCACGTAATTTTTGCATACCGAAGTCGTATTTGTACCTCCAGGGGGTATGTTTACGAAACATTATGGACGTATAACTGGGATAGACCAGTTCCTTCACCTCATATACTCTTTTACCAAGACCAAGCCTGTCATAAAGTACCTTTATGTAATCATTAGTTTCGAGGTGTGCATGGGTGCCCGCTAGAACCCGCTCAACACACTGCTCTTCACCCATGTCTGGCATGAATTCTTGAACGGGTACCATGTCCAGCTTGTCACCTAGAGCTTTCAAAACAGGGTGTGCAGAAGAAGCCAACGCCTCCGGGACAAATTCCCCGTAATCTAACATACATATCCTGCAAAGTCAGAGGAAACCAAGTATTTAGCGGCTGGTTAATGAGACAAGAAAATATTAAGTCGTATTCTTTCATAATTTTCATCCTGGAAAGTTCTAATCGCTGTAAGCAAATTACACTACATTGCACATCCTGAGCACATTAGACCTTACGTCTCTATCAGTGCTTTCAGAAACTTTCTTTACAACTATAGGGGACCAATTATATAAAAATAATAAGCACTTTATTTGCAAAATCTCCAACTCTGCACTTCTGCTATCAACCTTTCTGTTTCATATATATATATATATATATATATATATATATATATATATATATATATATATATATATATATATATATATATATATATATATATATATATATATGTTACAGTCAACATGCGTAATCAGTCATTACGCGAAATGCCTGAAATTTCAGTCAACTAGCGAAATGCACTTAGGGGACATTTGATCCCCCTAGGAGCTAGTACTAAACACGGCGAAATATATTTGACCCCCAGGGGCTAGTACTAAACACGGCGAAACAGTGTAGGTGACTCACTGTTTCGCCGTGTTTAGTACTAGCTCCTGGGGGGATCAAATGTCCCCTAAGTGCATTTCGCTAGTTGACTGAAATTTCAGGCATTTCGCGTAATGACTGATTACGCATGTTGACTGTAACATATATATACATATATATATATATATATACATACAAACACACACACACACACACACACACACACACACACACATATATATATATATATATATATATATATATATATATATATATATATATATATATATATATATATATATACATGATTTTTCCCGGGGAAATGCTTACCATGAGCCAGTTATAGGCTTTAAATGAATGATTTCGTTACTTACCTCTATTTTTGTATAAAATCTGACTGCTGTTGATTCAGGAAATCGTTAAAACAAGAAAAAAAGGGGGAATTTATCTGAGCTGAGGGCTCTACTCACAAGGTATTTGTAAGTAAACACGTTAAGGTAAGTTTAAAATTATGTGTATTTACATGAAATGAAATATCAGAAGATGAAATGGGCTAATCAGGCATGCAAGGCCTGAGAGGTTAATTATAACTGGGAAAACTTGAAAGTATATCCGTCAGTGTGACGATGCTGACACAAGGCACAGAAGAGATTTCCACGGCTAACAACCCCGCTGTAACGGGAGAGAGTCACGAAATAAAAGCCAGTAAGGACACAGTAAAATATTCATAGGACAAGGCAAGCACAGAGGGTGCCAAGAAGCCTTGAACACACAATGCTATGTAATTATTTAAACACGGGCATTTACGTAACACTGCCCTAACAAGGCAAGATTGATATGGAAATACTGGCACTTAGAACTGGAAATAGTTTAGTTAAAACAGTGTGACTGACGGGAAGAACCTTTGCAACAGATCACTTTACCTTGTAGAAGAGGTGGATTCAGCGAGAAATGGCTGCGGAGGAAGGACTGGGCTTCTCTGGAAAGAATACTAAAGGTCCCTACAAAATAGGACCACGTGGTAGGACATGGCTCTCTGAAGGAGCTGTGTCTTGCTAGCGTCCAGCAGTGTCTCTCTCTCCTGTTCCTTTGGTGAGACCCTTATATGATGTTGGTCAGGGGTCAGGAGGATACCCACAGGTAGATTGGGGTTGGTTGTCATCTATGACTCAGTCCCAGGTGTGCCTGCCAGCTGTCCTCTCTTAATCCAGGCTTAGGATTCTGATAGCAAAGTCTCTCACAGTCATATGCTCAAGAAGAGAAAGTTTCAAGGGATATAAAGCAATTAAAAGATTAAGGGAAAGGCCTATATTCTGTTTGCCCTTCCTTGTCTGGCAGTGCCCAAAATGCACTGTTGTATTTTCAAGCTTTAAACGAAGCATTTGATGGCTGGGATTCTTGGGAAATTATAATATATATATATATATATATATATATATATATATATATATATATATATATATATATATATATATATAAATATATATATATATATATATATATATATATATATATATATATATATATATATATATATATATGTATGTATCTATATACTCAATACACAAGCAAATGTGCAGGCAAAGAACAACCAAAAAAACATTTCTTACTCTTTATTTTGACGTTTCGGCATACTGGCCCCATTACCATTAACACTACGTAAACACATGGAAATAACATAATAAATCGTAAATAATCTGAATTGAATTTTAAAATGATAGAAAATAATTTTTTAGGAAATGGCAAGGAAAAACAGAGCCATGAAAATAAACCGCCAACAACGTCTAAGGATGGCTTCCTCGATCTTGTTAAGTTCTTATTAAATTTTTGTTCATTCCTAGAGTCTGCAAGCATTTACACTATGGTCCTTTTATCTTAGCTGCAACGATCTTACCAGTAATACGGCTGTCCTTGAATATTTGAAAGGAAAGATTATTAGTACTAGAACCTATATATACCAAACTGCATTTGTATCACATATAAACTAATAAACCTCAAATGGAATCAAATCGTATTTCATTTGTAAATAGAAATTACTGTGTAGTCTGTGTTCTTTGGTTGTTTACAAATCAGTGTGTTCTAAATGCAGATTGGAATATGCAGGATCTAGTATTAAGAACCTTCCCTTTCAAATTGCCCTGAACACAGTTGTGAGTCGACAGATAACCGTACTACTAGTAACAGGAAGAGGTTGCTACTTGTAAGACCACAGTTACCAATGATTAGGACCCACCGTGAAATACTTTAACATAACTGTAAATATATGACTTTAAAATACTTACAATATTCAGGAATGAAAAATAACCTAGATTCTTAAAGCGAGCACAAATTAGATTAAAGAAGCCAGCCTTAAACCTTGATGACAGCCTATTTCCATTGCACACAATATCAGTGTTCATCATGCCATTTGTCAACAAAATGGTTTCAGATTTTTAGTTTTATTGTATTTTATTTAATGTTACATCTAATTTACAAGACTTTATGGTCAATTTAGTCTTTCTTAAAATATTACCAGAAGAGTGTTGAAACGTCAAAATTAAAAATTAGAAATGAATTTAGTTGCTCATCAGGGTGAAATTTGTATCTCTATCTATCTATTTATCAATCTATCTATCTGTTTACATATATATATATATATATATATATATATATATATATATATATATATATATATATATATATATATATATATATAGAGAGAGAGAGAGAGAGAGAGAGAGAGAGAGAGAGAGAGAGAGAGAGAGAGAGAGATACACACATACACACACACATATGTATATTCACACATAAATGTATGCAGTTTATATATACACACACACACACACACACATATATATATATATATATATATATATATATATATATATATATATATATATATATATATATATATATATATATATATATATTAATGTACTGTATATATGTGTTTTCGTGAATACATGACTACGTGACATGTAGTGTTTTTGCAACAACCAGCGAATATACAGGTGGATGGTATTTGCAAGCCCAGTCATCTGCAAACTCAGCTTCCTGTACTGGGGCGAAAGTCACATAGAAGACTTGGAGACAGCCGTGGCGGAAGTGTCCGTCAGCATTCTGTATCGAAAGTTCTAGAAGTTTCTGTCCGGTTTAGATACGGATATGGGTGTGTCGGGAGAAGGTGTTCGTGAGTTTGTGTTGTGTACAATGGGTCATAGGCTAAGTGTCTAGAGCTTTTATGAAAAGTCATTCATTCGGTTTCGAGGAACCAAGAGAAAAGGGACTCAAAAGGACTCTGGGATCAGGTTCCCCTGCTGTAATGGCGAGTGTTAAACCTAAACAGTACTTTAAGGTTTTAGTGGCTGTCATTTTATTATTTCTTATAACATTTATTTCTGTGTTGGCTCTAGAATTAATGAGAGATGATTTCTCTCTCTACAGAGATTTCATGGACAGCCATAGATAGTCATGCAAAGTCAGGCACCTGAGCGGGGCCACTTAAGAGAACTGGTGACAGAGGCATGAAAAGTTAGAGTGGAAAAACACGCAGTGGTTGGATGGGGGCTGGGAATTAATCTCACATTTTTACTATCATTTTATGACTGATTTGTGTGTTTGGGAAGTAGTTCAATAATTTGCTATCATCATATCTTTCATTCAACATGTCATGTTGTTAGAGTTGCAGAATAAACTTTATTTTTATAAAACACAGTTTAATTTACACACACTAGACTAAAAGTAGGATTTGAGAGAGAGAGAGAGAGAGAGAGAGAGAGAGAGAGAGAGAGAGAGAGAGAGAGAGAGAGAGAAGGGGAAAGGCCACGGTTACCAACACTTCAAGGGTAAGTGTTGTCATTTAATTTTTGTTGTAACAGATATTGGTGGTAGCTTCTGGAACGAATCTCTCGTAGATAAAAACGTTATAATTCGCTCATTCATTTCAACAATGACATAACTCAAAAATTGAAGATTTTGAGTTATTTATACCACTGAATTTGCCATTTTCTATATTTATTTGTGGTAAGAACGCCATAATTCTAGCAGCAAAACTGGCCAACAGATATCGCTCAAGGCATAGTGACTCATCTAAATTCAAACTTATCGTTTGGTTGTCATAGTGTTGTATTTCAGTTGCGTCATGACTGTTGTAGAGAAAGCATCGTTATTGTTCCTGCAACAGTGACATATTTCTTATTATGACAGTGTTCTGACGAGGTTAGTAATTGTTTGATATCATAACTTTTTGTTGAACAGTGAATTATTTAGACTTTAATGCGATATTGAAACAATATTTATTCAATTTCTTGCCTACATATATCAAAATATGACGTTGTTGAAAGTAAAGAGTGTACGTGCAATCGAAATATTTTGTTTTGTGTCATTCTTACAACCAAGCAAGCAGTCGCTTGACTATATGAAATTAGATCTAAGTATATTTATGACATTATTGAACCAAAACTGTTCAGAATTGCATATTTCAGTCATGATACATATTTGATTATGTTGTTCTTACAACAAATTATGATACTAGGATAAGTTTAAAGCTACAGTTAAGACATTTACGCTGAGCATAAAGTTTGAGTGATTGCCCTAAAAATCAATATAATACAGGTAAATATGACTAGTCGAGGTAAACAACTGTTACAGTTGGCATTGAAATCGGTGGAAAAAACAAAAGAGGCATCATCGCAGGAGACTGAAGTGACTGAAAATGTCTCTGAGTCAGGTAAGCTGCTGAAGGATTAAGATTTGTCTATTATTTCATATAATTAAATCAACGATGATAAAAATTTTTACCTTTAAAATATCTCCTACGTAATGCAAGTATAATAATTATAATTGACATCATTACTGTAGAGAATACATGTTACATAATAATTATGTTGCTTACATTGTTGCAGGAAAGAATGTCGAAGTCCTAGCAAACCAACACGAGACACCACCAAGTTCTTCCCAGAACACCAAGAGTGTAGAGATGCCGACAATGCAGTGCAGAAATTCAGGTGAAAGTTCATTATCAAGGCATAGTTCTACATCAAGCAGTACCTCTTCATCAAGCAGCAGTTCCTCATCATCCTCGTCAAAGAGCAGTTCATCATCAACTCATGCAGCATCACCAGATGTGCTAGACTCTGATGATTCAGTTGCAGATAAGAACTATGAACCAAATTATGACGAAGATTCAGAAGGAGTTGATAGTAATGACGATGACTCTTCTCTGAATCAAAATTTTGACGCTGCTACACTTGGAAATAGTGACGCTGCTACACTTGGAAATAGTGATGCTGCTAGACTTGGAAATAGTGACGCTGTTACACTTGGAAATAGTGATGCTGCTAGACGTGGAAATAGTGACGCTGCCACACTTGGAAATAAGGTCACCAAAGAATTAGAAAGCCCAGCTAAAAGAGGTTCGAAAAGGAAGAAACGACCTGAAAATTGGGGGCGAAGTCTCCAGAAAAAACTACGAAATGAAGGAAAACGGTATGTAATGCATACCAAAGAGAGAAAAGAACGGGAAGAAAGAAAAGTAAAGCCGCCTTGCGGGGAAAAATGCAGGTTGAGGTGCTCAATGAAATTTACTGAAAAACAAAGAATGTCCATATTTGCATCCTACTGGGAATTGGGTGATATTGACAAACAAAGACAGTTTATTGCTAATGCAATTGATCAAATTGTACCAAAGTACAGATATGTTCGTGTCGGAGGTACAAGACAACAAAGAAAACCTAACAATGCTTTTTATTTCAAATTGAATGAAGGAAGAGTTAGGGTGTGTAAATTGTTTTTTATAAACACATTAGATATCAATGACCGCCCTATCCGCACAGTCCTGGAAAAGAAGAATAAAGTTTGTGGAAATTTGATTGAAAATGATCTGAGAGGTAAGCACAGTAATCACCACACCGTTGATGAAGGTATCAAGGACGGAATGAAGGCTCATATTGATTCCATTCCAAAAATTGAGTCATTACCTCAGGGCTAATACATCGAGAGTTTTCATTGACGGAAGCAAGACTATTGCTGATATCCATAGAGATTATGTTTCAAAATGCAAAGAGAATAATGCACCGTTTGAGAAATACTCTATGTTCTACAAGGTGTTCACTGAAGATTACAATATTTCTTTTTTCACCCCGAAAAAAGATCAATGTGACACATGTGCAACCTTTGCAAATGCAAGTAAAACTGAAAAAAATAGTCTGCAAGCGAAGTAAGATCAGCACCAAGTTGAAAAAATTGTCAAGATCTGAAAAGATAGTGATAAAGTATCATCAAATGCTGCTGTAGCTGTTTATGATTTGCAAGCTGTATTCCAACTGCCCAAAGGAGATGTATCCCTGTTTTACTACAAATCCAAGTTAAATGTTTTGAATTTTACACTTTATGACTTGAAATCTAACAATTGTGAGTGTTATGTCTGGGATGAATCCAATGGGCATCGTGGAGTAAATGAACTTGGTTCTTGTGTTCTTCACTATATCCATAAAGTTTGTGAAACTGGTAAGAAGGATATTATTTTTTATTCAGACAATTGCGGTAGTCAGCAGAAAAACAAGTTTATGTTAGCTCTCTACTTATATCAGTAAATAATCTGGACCTTGATTCCATTACTCACAAGTTTTTCATTAAAGGACATTCCCAGAATGAGGGCGATTCAGCTCACTTATTGATTGAAAGGCAAGTCAAGCGACTCCTTAAGAGTGGACCAATCTATGTTCCAGAAACATTCATAACCGCTATTCGAATGGCAAGAAAAAAAGGAGAGCCTTTTAAGGTGAAAGAATGTGATTATGAATTCTTCTTGAACATTAAAGTTTTGGCTAACGAAATTGGTCCAATGATGGACATGAAGGAGCTGAATATTTCTGAAGTGAAAATATTGAAAGTTACTAAAGAATCTCCAAATTCAGTATTCTACAAATATTCTTATAATGAAAATTTCAAGGAAGCAACTGTTCTCAAGAAAAAAATGTCAAAAGGAACCTTCACAATTCCACCATGCTTTGGTCACAAACCAGGTATAACATCCAAGAAGAAAGAAGATCTTCTTGATTTGTGCAAGAGAAGCCTCATTCCTAATCCTTATAAGAGGTTTTATGAGAATCTGTAATTTTCTGATAATCTTCAAGAGAATATGGGTTAATCTTTTTATTTTGGTCATTTAGTAAAAAAAAAGGAACGCCTCAAATACAGGGGTACAACTGCTTTGTTATTTACTTTATATTATTCACACAGTTTGGGAACGCCTCAAATACAGGGGTACAACAACTTTATTTACTTTATTTTGTTCACACAGTTCATATTTTGTCAAAAGGAGCGCCTCAAATACAGAGGTACAACAGCTTTGTTATTTACTTTATTTTGTTCACACAGTTTATGATTATGTGAGCTGTTACTTGTGTAATAACAGTTGTTTATTTCCTTTATTTATTTCTCCTTTTGTTGTAATATAGTCATAACTTCAGTTACAACAGTGGAAAATGCGTATATTTCCTGCAATAACGTCATAATTCCAAATTTATTTTTCAAATAGGCACAAAGCATGTTTATAATACATGTATTTTTTAATATGAGATGTCATGTACTACATTTAATCATGAAATAAAAATTCATTGCTAAATACCTCGTTTAAAGTTCCATGGGGGACTGTATTACATAATTAAAAGTTTATTTTGCTTCTCCTGAAAAGTAGCAATTTTTTGAGTTATGTCAGTGTTGAAATGAATGAGCGATATATATATATATATATATATATATATATATATATATATATATATATATATATATATATATATATATATATATATATATCTTCTTCTTCTTCTTCTTTTAACGTGCTTTTATTCCCATTTTTGTATGGGGTAAGCACGATGCCTTCTTTTGAAGGACTTTTTGATTTGGCTTTGGGTAGACCTGTGGTCTCGATCGGCTGCCCTGCCTGACATCGCTTAGACCCCGGTACGTATGTTTCATGTATCATACCAGACCCAACGCCCTTTCTTCCCAGCAGCGAAGTTATTGCGCGGGTATGGCGAGAGTTCGAGACGTGTGAGATGTTTGTTATGTTTTTAGAAGGTGTTGTAGTATATATATATATATATATATATATATATATATATATATATATATATATATATATATATATATATATATATATATATATATATATATATATATATATATATATGTTTATATACATGTATGTATTTATATATATATATATATATATATATATATATATATACATATATATATATATATTGTTACATGGGTGTCTTGGCCAATCAGTTATTGGTTAATTTACGTAAAGTTCCATGGCCCTGCATGCCAAGAATACACGTAACCTGTCTCTTGAAGCCACGAGTTAACCTCAAAGACAGACGTTAATTAATCAAAGGTCGCCAGTTAAGGGGTAATTAACCTTAACAAAGAATATTCAAGGAATAAAGACTTTATGATAAACGTCACCAACTGCGGACGCAGAAAAAATCTCTACTTGTTAAGATGGTATTAAATACAAAAAATGCAACGGTTCTCCCCAAACAATGAGCGCTAGGCATAACGAATACCAGAGTATTAAAAATGACTTGCTTGCCTAAATCCCCGAGACTTACTGGGACAATTTGGCTAACGCTAAACAATATAATAATTTGGCTTAATCTAGACTTCGTAATAGCATATCCCGTAAGTGGTGGCTGGAGAATGAAACAAAGAAAACGGAAATACAGAAAAGTTATTAGTCAATCGAAGAAGCTTGAACAAGAATCGGACTTACCTTGAACGTTGAGTCGTTTGCGCATACAACGGGCACTCAAAAGTCGTGATTCTAGCAGTCTTCCCAATTCACTAATTAATATAGACGTAGGAGCAAAAGTGGAGTAAAGGAACAAAGGGACACCGTTCCTGCACGCTACGCGGCGTACTTCCTCGTTCGTGGCCTGTCTCTCTCTGACCTCGCTTGCATTCCCGCAAGGTGAGGCGGCCTCTTTACACAACGCCCCAGGCACTCCGACCTTGACAAAGACATCGCCGAATGCATAGAGTAAAGGGAAAGATAGCTTAAGGCCACCATTACTAGAGATTATTGAGTGAAAACCCTCTCTGAGGTTTAGGTCCCTAATGCCATAGGCATATTTTGTTTTTGAACTACCCAGCCTGTGCGCGGGTGCCATCTGTCTCTGCTGTGATCGTTATTTTGAATTGCCTGGCCTACCTGCGGGACAGAGATGTTCTCTGTCGAGGTCAATCTTACTAATATTCCTACACCTAAATACATCGAGGGCGAACAGCAGTAATATTTATAAATATATATATATATATATATATATATATATATATATATATATATATATATATATATATATATATATGAATCGCTTTTATTCTGCGAGTTTATTCCCAGAAGCCGTTAGTCTTCAGGGTATGTACAGGCCTTTTGAAGTGAACTATTTTCCACTTTCTTGCAAATAATAATATTAGTCACGAACGAAAGAAAATTAATATGCTGATACACAACGCCAAGTATAGTTTGATGTTAAATAAAAAAACTTGCAACTGAACTCTGTGAAGTTGTGCACAGATGCTAACTAAATGTTGGAAATCATAAAGATTTTCTGAGTAAAGCATAACAGTAATGGAAAATGTAATTCTTTGTACATTTCATCCACCTTTGTCTCCACTAGCTTGTAGAAAAACCTTAAATGTTTACTGGTAAAATACTCATTCTGCGTAGATGCGTGAATCGGAAAGCGAGAAAGAGTGAGAGAGAAATCATGACGTTTCTTACCTGAAATTACTTTCAGCTAACTGAAGCGCTGTTTTAATCTTGTCTGAAAGAACAGGAACTGTGAGTATGGCAATCAAGTTGCAAGTGTAAGACAACGAAATAAGCCACGATCCAATCCACCAGGGCAGCAGAAGACAACGAATTCTCCAAGATTCAGGAACCGACACCAGAGGATTCGACAACAAAAACTGAAATAGAGTTCAATATGGAGCCTTAGCCGACACACGTACCGTGAACCCTGCTTCACTAATCAGGCAAGTTTTTATGGCAAATTTATTTCCATTTTATTCGCTGAAAGTGAAAGTAAAAAGTGAAGTTTACCTGTACGACTGTTAGTGAGTTAGTTACCACGGACCTCTGGCGTTCATAATACACAAGGTGGAACGTAACTGAAGTGAAGATTATGGAAAGAGCAACCGCAAGCCAAACGACCCAGGTAAAAGGATACAAAATGTTTTGCCACCGTGGGATGGGTGGAGGCAACCGCAAGATCAGGCCAAATCTGCAAAAGTAAATCTAGATTATTAAGCAAGTTAGTGATTTTGTGATAAAATGAGCGCGTTATCCAAATAAACCGAGGAAAGAAGAACATCGTTATCTCTCTCTCTCTCTCTCTCTCTCTCTCTCTCTCTCTCTCTCTCTCTCTCTCTCCGATGGCTTCTGTAGAATAAGCCTACCTGGGGTCATTCTCACTGAGGCCTGAACATGCTCACTACCGGACTCACATGTTTGGGTAAGGGCAACTGGCAATAAGCCTTTGACAGTAAACACATCTGAAAGACATGACAAAACTAAATCAATACTGTCTTTTAAAGATGAATGTGATGTGATTACGAGCATAATGGATGTGATGTGATTACGAGCTTAAAACGAAATAAGTATTAAAATCAGGAAACTGAATCGTAAAAATCCTACGAACCCAATGACTTGAAACCGCTCATAGAAAATTCCCTCAATACTTTCAAACAGTTTTAATCATTTTTAATATTTCTTCTCATCCTGTAATTGTATTAAATTTTTTCATCGTGCAGTGGAAGATGCAGGAAACTTAAATGCTAATTTTAACTTCAGTATATTGTTAAGTGGTTTTAATTATTTTACATTTTTTTAATACTGTATTTCCTGGTGAATATGTGTCCTCGTCGAGTCATGCGCAGAACGTCAGGTAGAGCCTACACGTAAATAAAAGAATTTTCCATTACAAATCTGAACCTGCAGAGAAATAATGCTGTCCATATCCTCATCTTCTAGAGAGTTGTCTGGGGTTGAGGCTTCTGTTACCTTTCTGTTATCCGAATCCGTTTGTCGTAAAGAAAACTATAAAGTAAACTGTAACTAACTGAAATATTGTTCTGATCATTCTTTTGTTCATCTGAAAGTGATATAATGAACCTTAACATAATTGATTATTGTTTCTAGTTATTTTTAAAGATGGTTAGTGCTGATCTCGAAAGACAAGGCAATGATGGTGACGGATGGTGATACTTCTCAATTCTGAAGTCAGCTCTTGACAACTTCTTCATACTGGCCGTTGGAGATTTTATTATAAGACTTTCATTTCTTTGCTCCCCAGGGGTATCATTCTTACAGTTCGGCTCATGCAGAGTACAGTGAGTTGTGACAGTATTTGCTTTTTTTTCTCACTCATTATGTTGCGTTTTTTACAGACTTTTTTGACATCTAAATTTGTTCAGAAATCTCTACGTCATTCGGGCATATCTCAATTTTTCTCATATTTAAGAAAATAGCTTTTTGAAAAACGCACAACTAAATGTCTCGGAAAGCTGTAAATTTAAACATACTAAGGGAATCTTTGGATTATATCATAACGAGTTCCCGTTAAAATTTGACTGCCTTTCCCTTCGTCACGTGTGTATTTCTCCTACTGCATCCTAAGACACGTCTCAAAGATGCTCTAAGGTTCATATTTCCCACTCAGATTTGCATGTCACACTGTTCTACCTCTCTTCGAGGATCTGTGCTCCAACGACACCAAACTGCTTACACTTCAGAGAGCATTGGGCAAAACCAACCGCATTCTGATAGATGAAAGAGACAAAGATCCTTCACGTGTAGATTTTAAAAGTGTCACGACTCTTTTGTGTACCAGGCGCCCACTTTCCTTGACTTATGTTATAATGTTCTAAAGCGAAAATATAAATAAAAAAAAAAAAAAAAACAGCAAGGATGTGGAAGTGCAATTAATTACCTATATGTGGGTGGAAAAAACTCGTAAGTACCTAGGACAGGATCAATACCAGTTGCTGAACGTTGGAAGTCAACAAGCTTTCTTGAGTAACGTGTAACAATAATGCGAAATTTAATTTATTGAATATTTCATCTCGCTTGTCTCTGCTAGCCCCCAGAAAAACCTTAAATCTTGACTGATAAATTGCTCATGATGCACAGATATTTAAGAGTATAAGAGAATCGGAAAGAGAGAGAGAGTGAGAGAAATCATGAAATAACTAACCGTTTCATGCCTGAAATTACTTTCAGCTAACTTTTGGGTGTGGCTAATAAGGATCCTGTTCCTGTGTTTGATCAGCATCAAACCTTTACGTCCCAAAGGCAAACGAGAACGAAGTCCTGGTAAGAAGATCCTAAGGAACACCACACATAAAGTCTCAAGAATATCGCCGCTAATGTTTCTTCGGTAACCGCAATCATTGCACAAAGAACAGAAAGTAATGGACACATATCTACCCTTGGTAGCCGTATGGCGTTGATATCAGAAACTTCTCGGCTCGCTCGAGTGTTGGAATTACAGCGTTGATCTTCATATCATTCTTTCCTGATTGAAGCAGCTCATCAATTCCCGATACGTTTATATATGCTGTAAAAAATATTTGAAGAAACGTTAAAAAAGTAAACGTTGACAAATAAGTTGCAATGATAAGCGTCAGAATCCATTTTCTTTCAATATATTTGAAAACTGGTTGAGAAATTGAAGAAAAAGTAAAATTATACGGACAGTTGTATGAATAGCTAATAAATGGATACGTTTATATAAATTAAGAATCATTTTAAATTGGGGGACTGACAATTTCAGATATGAAAGCTTCAGTCCCTTCGGAATAATAAGAAAGTGGAATAAAGCAATTCATTATACATTATTATTATTGTTATTATTATTACTACTACTACTACTACTACTACTACTACTACTACTACTACTACTACTACTACTACTACTGCTGCTGCGTGAATGGAGGCAAAGGCACCGTAAATAAAAACAAAGCATCCTTTCTTTCAGCCCAGTCGAAAAACTTGTGCCTCCAAATATAAAAGTGATAATATATATAACTCTTCGCTCACTTTTTACGGCATGCATGCTTATCATAAAATCCCCCTCATACAGAACGAGAGTCATTGGTTGTCCCATAGAAGGAACAGCACTGCATCCTATCCAGTGCAAAACTTTCAACAAGTAGTGAGCTTCTTAAAAAAGGAGTCATTGCTTTTATAATGTTGTTGATGGGTATAAAGAGACAAAAACCAACGCTAAAAACACTGACATGAGGTAAACCCGCTGTCAGATATAGTTTTCAGGTCAGATTTCAATAAAACCTTCAGCTGAAAAATTCTTTCAATCTAATGATGTTTCCCTTAACACCTATGTTTTGGAGTTTTTGATAATACCAATATGCCAAAAACGTACCATAGGCCTTTTTTTTACAGGTCAAGGAATTCCCTATTTGTTTGAGAATGATACAAAAAATCCTTGCAAACTCTGGTTGAACAATCTCAGTGAAGGGTCCAAAGTGAAACGGCCCCTAACGAAAACCCATTTGGAAGGGGGAAAGGTGTCCATTGATTTACAAATGCCATACAAGTCTAGTGTTAATTATCTTTACATACACGAAGAAATTACAAGCAGGACAAATAAGAACATTAGATCTGTAGATTGGCGTTGATGAAGGGTCTTCATTTGGTTTCCCCAAAGAAATTATTAAAATTAATATCCACCTTTCTGGCAGTATTTCAATTTCCCAGTGACTAGTTTGCGACTTTAAAAGCTTGTTTTTACCCCTCAGGATGATGTTTCAATACTGAGTCTGGAAGAGTTTCTCATTGTAAATTTGACATTGAGACTTATTGCAGTCACAACTCAAGTCTACGGATTTCAGGACACTCTGAACATTTTGAGGCCGACTATGTTAATTTTCAGCACTAGAAATCAATGAGAAATGCTCCCCAAGTTTTTGACGACTTGACTGGGGTCTGTAACAAGTATTATTATTAATTAATTTTAGAAGAGGACTGCGGCTTTGAGGTGAATTTCCCAGTAGGTTTTCATGTACAGTAAATGTCTTACGTAGTTTTTGCCATTTATTTCATGAAATCAAGATTTCCTAAAGACTTTTGACATTTATTTTCATATCTTAGCCATATTGAGTTGGCAATTGAATTTGGCCTCTAAAGAACCACCGCTGGCTTTGTGTCTTCCGTAACACATCCTTGTGATTTGCTTTAGTTAACTACGTGTTTTATCCCTCCGTAGAACTACTAGTCTCCTTGGCTTTTCTCTAGTATATAGCTTTTGTGCATATATGAAACGTCCTGCTTTTGTAAGGGAATAATGACCAAAAATGTATTTTCTCATTGTAATTCAGAAGGTAAATTAAAAAGATTATAATGAAATTTTAAATTTTCTTTCAGTTGCTTCAATGCATTTTTTGTTTCGCAGAGACGCTATAATTCATTTATCAGAAAAGATAATACGTCAATAGGGGTAATGCATATATGTGAATATAAACTGAACTTAAACATTTTTAATTGAATTTATTATATAACACTTTCAATGTTACTTTATAGATCACGTGATTTCATTTTTTAACTACCTCAAATTTGGTGGTATCGTCATTAATTCTTCGTAAAAAATAGTTGATAAATTTTTCAGCATTCATAATGGTTAGATAAACATTACTGAACCAGGTACGTAAGAACTGAGCTCAAAGTATGTTGCCAAATATCCGAAATAATCCGTTTCTCGATTATTGCTGTAAGTGGACACAACGTTTATTTTTTTTTTAATCTTATGTTGGAGGCATTGTAGTAACATAGGTGGTGATAAAAAATAACTTCCGTTTCCTTAAATGATCGAATTATTCATCCAGTTGTGCCTCGTCAAATCTAAGTCTGGAGGAGAAGATTCAGCACAAATAAGACAAGATGATAACCAGACAGAAAAAAAAAAAAAAAAGAAATGAATAAAGTAACTTACGCGAGCTTTCAATGTTGTACTCGTAACGAAGCCACTTGGACAGAGACTTTACTATAAGCAGTGTCACTCCAGCAAGGGTGCCGTCCTCTTTCGCGAAGTAGCTAGGTATATCTAAGGTGTTGGCCGATATGTTAATTTGCTTCAGGCTCATGTCCTTGAACCGGTCCACGAAGAGATCATTCCATTCTTGGAAGCGATTGAAATCCCAGATTCCGATATCTATTAATCTCTGGCCCGAGGAATACGGGAGCCAAGTCCATGTCTTGAACATTGGCCTTGTAGCGGAAGCATTATGGAGGACATAGGGACACAGCATAGCCACTGAAGGCGTCTGATACAGCAGTGGAGTAACCAGGAAATCCAGAGTCGTACATTTGGGAGATGTGGTTATTAGCATAATTGCATTGGCTTCCCAGTGGTCAGGGGGATTCCAAAAGGGCCACCAAGATTCCTCCCTGGATGTTACCATCATGACTATCACACCTGAAAAGTTTAAATAGAAAACGTTATAGCATGTTTGAGGCTGCTCATGTAAGTACCGCACATGAAATTATTGAACTGAAATTTATAACGCCTTTGCAATTGTTAATAGTTACTTTAATTTTAACCTTAATTTCTTTTTTTTCTGCGACATAAAAGCAGTGTTTAGGAATCACTGCAAATTGATGGAGACACACTCCTCCGAGTTATTTCAAGCAACTAATATCTCATCGATAGCAACAAATACACAGAAGTATTGACAAGCCTCTTCATCCTCTTGAGCCAGATCCTCTAATATGACTGTCATAAGAACTAGATTTTATGAAGAATACTTATCGTGTATTTTCTGGATAACCTTGTCTTTTTATGAATCCTATGTACCATATAAGAAAACTCTTACTTGTCTTGTAGGAAGAGTAGGATGAATCAAATTCAACGTCAGATGTCTCCTCTTCTACAGAATGAGTCCCGTAAGGATGATCAGATTCATTTCGATGTGGGACGTCATCAGGAAGGAAATGAACTGTAACCGGTGTTTCAGTTATCCGGAGCACATCTTCGACGACCTCTGAACACAGGTCTAGATCACGGCGGCACATTAGGACCACGTATCTTCCTTTCAGCGGACCCGATATAATGTCATTCATTATCTGAGGAATTGCTGTTTTGTGCATTTCATCTGTATGAGTATTAGGCTGATAGGAGGAGAAAAGTACTCCAGTCCGAGAGATTTTGAAACCTGGAACAGCTTTTGTTTCTGATACCATTCCAGTTAACCAAAGGGCCCACACAAAAAGGGCTATCTTTTCCATCACTGCAGGTCTGTGCTGCAAAACAGTGAATAGATTGCAGCGGCAAGCGATACTGACTATAGCCAGGAAAAAGGCAAAGGACAACTCGAGTCATAGATGAAGTGCACAAACAGGAGTGCACCAACTCGACTGACAGCTCTGCTAATACTCGTACATGTGGAGGCAGTGCAGCAGCGGATCATGGCTTGCGGTTCTTGCTGTGATCGGCTATATATCTGGCTATGCTGACCCCGCCCCTAGCAGCTTCCGTCTCATCCAGAGAAGGGTAATACCGAAAGTATCGACAAATCTTATGTAGCCAGTGATGAAATCAATAGTTACATAGGACCCTTCATGATTGATTCATTCGCACTACATAAAGCATTCCAGTCTCATTCGAAATAATGAGTCCAGTGAAAATAGTTATTAAAATGTGAAAGAAATTTTATTCAAACACATTTCACGCCTTGGAGAATTAATATGTTATAAGCAAAGAATTCCAAAACTCGGACGATAAAGTTTTAATATAAATAAAAGAAATTACATCTCCAGTTTCGTATGAATCAACCATTGAGGTAAGTTATTATTATTATTATTATTATTATTATTATTATTATTATTATTATTATTATTATTATCTAGTCACTACAGCCCAGGTCGTAAAAGCAGAACTACTACAAGCCCAAGGGCTCCAACAGAGAAAGCAGACTAGTATGAAAAAGGAAATATAGAACTGGAAAAATAAACAACTAAGAGTAATAACAAAAACTTATGTACTGTTTATGATGATGCAAAAGAACGAAAATACTTTATAAATACAAAATTGTAAGCCTTTTCCTCCATTAAGAGAAAAATACATACAGGTGAAGAACCGGAGGGTCTAGAAAGAACACGTGGCGCAAACTTGCACTTTGACATCAAAGCAGTTTATTGTTTCAAAAACAAACCATCCTAAATATTTATATATCACTTGATATAAATGAAAACTTTAGTAGAAACCCGAAATATAAATGAAGACTTAATAGAAACCCTAGATCATCATCCGGAACCACTTCAAAATCAGAGTTCTTGTTCAGCTTATATCCCACCAACCTTCCCTAACGAATCTGTGCGTGCATTCACTTAAAACCTTCGGGGTATCTGTGTATATTCACAGTTGATTTGTTATATCAATTATAGGCAGTCTGGGCAAAAAGAGATTTAGTTAAACAAGACGAAAACAGACTTGAGATGGAACGCGCTCACATACGAACATAGAAATAATTCATTGTAAAACCCAAAAGGTATTGATTTACCTGAATTGCTAGGAAGAAGAAGATATTGATTTACTGGATGCAATGGAAATAGTATTTAACCTTTCAAAACTGAAATCGCACTAATCATTTTTAGAACCATATGTGTCATCAACGAACAACTCTGTATCGCACTTTCCTCACTTGTCTGAGAATAATTTCATGTTATTAATGAGCTCTTTCTGTATTACATTTTCCTGGTGCATTTCCCACAAGTGGTTAATCATGGCACCATCCTGACGCTCCACCGTAGGGCGTTGTGTGCTAACGGTGGCTGCTATGTTGTGCTTCAAGGGTGTCAGGTTTTCTTCGTTACAAGTGTGCTTATAAAGTAAACGGAAGCCTCTGAAAGCCCCATGAGTATTTTTAGGGATTTCTACATCTAAGGGGAGGCAAAAAGGTCTTTATGTAGATTTTTGGAATGTATTAAATTATAAAATATAGAATTTTTTCTTTCGAGAATTATCGACCCCTCGTCAGAAACTAGAATTCTGTTTTGTTTTACTGATATATCTCAAAGTTATACACGTAAAGGATCTTCCTGTCTTCTGTATTTGTCAGCACATGATTGGTCTTTGTATGCCAATAATAATAATAATAATAAACCTTTCATGTTAATATTTTACTAGTATCTGTCTATATCATTGAATTATTCCTTAATAATGGTCTTCAGCAGTCATTTGATGGCAACTGAAAAGGAACCATCAATGCTATTTTGTAAAAATAATAAGCTAATATCATCGTGTTGTTATTTTTTGATTTGTAAAGGCGAGGAAACCAAGTTCGCCAAATTTTTAGTGCTCAGTTAATCATTCCAATATGTTCTGGCATTCTTTGGAAATGACTCACTCACCTCAAATTCGGTTGACTTCTCTTACGCAGTCGAAGAGCATTTCAGTTCGTGTCAACGAAAGTTAAAGGTAATTTTTCAATACTGTACTCTATTGTACTAAGATCAATTTATTGTTTAGATGTGAAGCAACTCACCCGACTACTGGTAACTGATATATTTAATCGGTATCCTCCTTATGCCATTTCTGCCATTTATTGCAAGCTGTTTAGTATAAGTTCAAAACGGCTTGCTGGTCACACTAATTTCTCCAATGATTCAGCCATATAATTGAAAAAATATATATGTTCTTGTGGTAGTTATAAAATTCAGCAACGGCGTGTGAAAAATGCACGTTCACACTATAAATTAATTACCTATTTAACGAAAGTTTCGGACAGAAAGAGATAGACAATGCTGCCGGAAAGTCTCTCATCAATATTTCATCTTGTGGTTTCTTCTTGCTCCTGTCTTGAGAACGAAAAGCGTCTTTCCATGGAATATTCAACCGTTTGAATGTCTGACCTGTCAGTCAGTAGTGCCATAACGTCAGCATATTCGAAGTCTTCTCATTAAATAACACTCGACCTGTCGAGGTGATTGAAGTCTGCTCTTTTATATTGCATCAGGCATCAAGCACCGTGACAGCGATGATCACAATGACTGATGCAGGAGAGGAATTAGGCATTACCTGTAAAGGTTATATTCATGATTCATCCTGCAATAGATTTCACATAATCAACGAGGTGAAGAGGAATGCGCGTCAGTTTTGCTGGGAGATCAACGGGCCTTGCTCAAACCAAGTGAAAAGTTGAATGGTGATACACCGATATTGATCTTTGTGTTTGATTCAAGGGATGAGACGGACTATTTCCTTGGTAAGTTCTCTCAGCAAATAAGTTTCTGGCCAGTTTTATTGGTATTGCCATGGATACTGACAAGGTCTAGAAATAATGGCACAAACAATAGACAAAAACACATTTTTATGTAAATATATAAATAGCCTGCGAACAGGGATATTTTACCTCAGAAAAATTATTATCGGTATTGTAGCACTTCTAGTTCAGTACTGGACTGATTGATTGATTATGAAATTTAGGTCTTGAAGACAAAAACTGAATTTCGCCACTGATAGGAAGTCCAGCAAAACTCCAAGTTTCAAACTTTAAAAAAGCAATGAAATCACATCGATTTCAGTTTCGTGGGATAGCAGTTGAAACTAACAACAAAATCTTGACAATAAACCTATTTAATATTTTTCTTCTCAGGGAGAATAACTCTTATTGTAATTCATTTATTTGTCACCCCTATTTTCGTGTGATTAAAATAATAACTAAATCAATATCTATAGTCTACACCTCAAACGCAGTGAATTCAGCATATCAAATCTAATGTAAATAGATGACGGATTATCCAGGATGGATGAGAACAGTGCCCACAGACTTCATCCAGCAATTTCAGGAGCATGGCCAAAAATAAGTAAATTCTCCCATTCTATTACTTAAGATTTCACATTACTATTGTGAGGCGAGGTACGAGTAAGGTACGGAGACTACAGTTTTACTGATTTATGTACAAAACTTTCACACAGGTCAATAGATCGTGCGAGCCCAAATGTAGCTCCCGACCTCTGACAGGTCGAGAAAGGGATTAAATTCAAGCATGTGTTTGTTCACAGACAGAAATATACATACGAACTGATACAGAACATTTGACGGAAGATCATACATGGTTGGAAAGGTGGCATAACAATACATACAACGGTAATACCACATAGATCGTCACAATAATGACAATAGAGAAATATGTACAAAAGACATACGAGATAAGTTCTTTCTCTCGACCACTTGGTTTCTCTCGCAGGTTAGTCATCGCGGGATAAAGGAGATTTTGATTGTAAGTGTGTGTAGGCCCACACACGTGGGTGCTACAGGACTCCCCCACTCCCCCCCAAGACACCGTCCAACAGCCGTAGGCCCCCCAAGGAGAGGCCTACGGCTGTTGGACGGTGTCTTGTATGTACGCGGGTTTCAGACGATCAATGGAAACCCACATCGTTTTTCCGTCTACTGTAATCTGGTATGCCTTAGTCGTCTCTGGAGGATGCAGTGTGGTCCTGAGTAGGTTGGGGAGAGGGGGGGTCTGTGTGCGTCTACCCGTATTAACGCATATTTTACGTTCTGCAGATCGTTGGGGACGTACACCTTTCTGTTTGCGTGGTAGGTCATCTTTGCTGCCATTATTCTCTATCATTTTTCAGGTGTTGGATAGTGATGTCGGATTTGTTTGTTCTTGGAAGACATCTGCTGGCACGGTCAGCGCTTGACTGTACAGGACTTCTGCTGGAGATGCGTTGAACGCTGCATGTGGCGTCGTTCTCAGGCCCAGTAGGACCCAAGGTAGTTCCTTCCTCCAGCTCCCGCCCTGGCATCTGGCAGTGAGTGACGTTTTTAGCGATCGGTGCAGCCTCTCAATGACGCCATTTGCGACTGGGTTGTGGGCCGACGTATGCATTATTTTCGTCCCCAGACTGTCGGTGAGGGCATTCCACAGGGTGGATGTGAAGTTGGCTCCTCTGTCGCTGGTGATGATCTTGGGGACTTCATGCCTACTGACCCAATCTTTGAGGGCTTTTACTCAGCTCTTCACGATCTGCTGTTGTATTGGTATTGCTTCTGGCCACCTGGTGTTCCTGTCTATGATGGTAAACAGGTATCTGTAGCCCTCTGAGGTGGTAGGGGTCCCACTATGTCAACATATACAGTATGTGGGCAAGTTGGTGGTTCATTGTTTTGAACTCTTCTATCCCGCTTTCGACTTGTCTTGTGGCTTTTGACATTTGGCACGGGATGCATTCTCTCGTTCACGTTTTTACATCTTTCCTCTTTCCCCACCAGATGTATCGTTCTGCTATAGTTCAGGCACATGATCAGCCCGATAGGTGGGATAAGTTGTGGGCAAGAGTGAAGACTTTCCTTCTTAGGCCTTCTGGCAAGTATGGGCGAGGGTGTCCAGTACTCATTTCGCAGGTGATGGTCGTCGTTCCACTGTTGATTGACAGGTTGCTCCATATGAGGGCAGGGTTGATCTGCCGCAGTCGCTGCAGGCCCGCATCGTCCTTCTGCGCTTCTGCTATCTCAGGATAGGCTGTCCCAAGCTGGATGGTGCTGACACAGTTTCTCAATAGCGCATCCACCACGGTGTTCACTGAACCCTTCAGGTACTTGATGGTGCAGGAGTGCTCAGCTATCACTGACAGGTGCCATTGTTGTCATGCTGACCATGCGTCTGCTGACTTCGTGAAGGCATGCACCAGTGGTTGATGGTCTGTCTGCACCATGAAGTGTCATCCCTCAAGCATGTGGTTGAAGCGGTGGACTGCTTTGTAGACTGTGAGGAGCTCCCTGTCAAACACTGAATACTTCTGTTCCGCTGCCATTAGCTTTTTGCTGAAGAAGGCTAGCGGGCAACGACCATGCTCAAGTACAGTGCCCATCGCCATACTGCTTGCATCAGTTGTCAGAGTGAGGGACCTATGGGGTAAAGGGAAGATTAGTGTTGTTGCAGAGGTTATTGCTTCTTTTGCTAGAATAAATGCTTTATCTTGATTTTCTGCCCAAGTTAGTTTCTTTTTGTTTCCTGTAAGACATTCATATATTGGGCTCATTATTTTTGCAGTGTTAGGTATAAAGCAATGGTGATAATTTATTAAACCTAAAAATTCTTGTACTGATGTCACTGTTGTTGGTTTGGGGAAGTCTGTTATTGCTTTCACTTTTTCTGGTAGAGGGTTAATGCCTTCTGAGCTCACTTGGTGTCCCAGAAACTCTACTGTTTTCCTTGCCCATTCACACTTGTCTTCCTGCATTATGAGTCTGTTTTCTTTTAGTCTCTGTAGCACTTTCTTAACATCTTTGAGATGTTGTTTTAAGTTTAAGCTAAAGATTAGTATGTTGTTGACGCAGACCACAGAGAATGGAAGGTCCCTGGACAGTTCGTCCATCAGTCTCTGGAATGTTGCCCCTGAGTTACAGAGGCCGAAACAGCTGTAATTGAATGTGTAGGTGCCAAAGGGGATGATGATTGCGGTCTTCTCGATATCTTCTTTTACCACCGGTACTCAGAAATACCCTTTTAGCAGATCTATTTTTTTGAAGATTTTTGCTCTGTTCATCTGGCTGGTTAATTCTGCTATATTTGGTAGTGGGTATTGGTCTGGTTTTGTTTTGACGTTTAGCCATCAGTAGTCTACGCAGGGGTGTCATGTTCCATCAGACTTTGGTACCATGTGTAGGGGTAATGCCCATGGGCTGGTGGCTTTTTGGCGTATTCCTGCTTCTTCCATTTCTTTGAATACCTTCTTCTAGGTGAGCTTCTCTGGGACCAGCCATCTGAATCGTGAGTGGATTGGGGGCCCTTCAGTCTCTATGTGTTAATGAATGCTGTATTTTAATGGTTTTGTTAAGTCGTGCTTCAGGTCTTCCTTGACTATGTCTTCATATTCCCGTAGAAGTTCTTGCATTTCTGGCGATGGGACGTTGGTTGCGATGGAGCATATTTGTTGGTCTCATTGGCTCTTTGATGGTTTGGTTGTGGTTCATCTGCTTGGTTTTGAGGAAATGACGTTGGTGCTGTTCTTTGGATTAGCTACTTAGCTGCTACGTCAATCAGTAGGTTGTGTGCTGTTAGGAAATCCGCCCCTAACAACGTCATCATCACATCTGCCATGATGAAGGACCAGTTGTATTCTTTCCCATTGAAAGCAATTTTCATCTCCCACCTTCTGTACATTGTCAGTGGTGCTCTGCTGGCCATCGATACGTGGAGGTTGGTGGTTGGGGTGGGGTTGAGTCATTCGTTCAGGCTGGCTGGGATGAATGATCTGCATGCTCCAGTGACCACTAAGGACTCCATGTCAGATCTTTCGTCTTTTAGAAAGAAGCACATGGGTCCTTTTCTTTCGCACCTGGAAGAAAGATAGCGGTGAGCAGGCACAGCTTCTCTTACGAGGCAACCAGTCTGCTCACCGCTGACATTAGTATGGATGGGTCGCAAGTGTGACCCTACTGTGTGTTTTTTTTAGAATAGACAGCCTTTGTCACATTTTCGGGCCCTGTTTCCAAACCACCAGTGGAAAAAACATATGCCCTCTGGAGGTTCTTGTTTCTTCTGCTTAAGCTTCCCTTTGCTGAATTGTTTGGGGAAGCATCATTTGTATATGAGGGCTGCTGGCTCTTCTGGCTCAATGTCTGATTCCTTGTCTGTTGTCTGCTCGGTCCGACATGGTGCTGCTACTGCTGCTGCGGGTTGTGAGGGGTCTGCTGCTCTGTGGGCCGTATGTATTTCATCAACCTTAATCAGGAACTCTTCTATGGGCATGGTGGAGGCTTTGGGCAGGACTGCTACTATCTGGTAGGGTAGTTTTGTGAGGAGTACCTCCCTCACAAGGTCCAAGGATGACTTGGGTTGGCCACCCTTGGCGGGCAGCGTGATCAACCGCCGCAGTTGCTTGTACATGTGCGACGGCATCTTGTCTCCTATCAGGGCCCCCACATGGTTGAGGAACTTCTTGGCTCTCTGGGCGGGCGACATGCTGAATGATGACTTTAGCTAGTCCTTCAGTAGGTCGTGAGTGATTGGGGCATCAAATTCTCCGAGCCATCCTGCTATCTGCTCGAAGATGTCGTCCGACAGGAATTTGAGGACAGTGTCTGCTATGCACGTTGCCAAGGTGATTTTCTTTGTGTGGAAAGTCATTTCTGCCCTGAAGAACCATGCCTCTGGGTTGTGGGGAGTGAAGGGCTGTAGGCATATGGAGGCGGCTGTGAGGTTTTCGCTGACGACATAGGGATCGTTGCTGCTCACTTGGTCGGACATCTCTCTGGGGTCATCAATGTGAGGCAAGGTATGAGTAAGATACAGAGACTACAGTTTTACTGATTTATTTACACAACTTTCACACAGGTCAATAGCTCATGTGAGCTGCAATGTAGCCCCCAACCTCTGACAGGTCGAGAAAGTGATTAAATTCAAACGCGTGTTTGTTCACAGACAGAAATATACATACAAACTGATACAGAACATTTGACTGAAGATCATACATATATGGTTGGAAAGCTGGCATAACAATACATACAATGGTAATAATACATAAATCGTGACAATAATGGCAATGAAGATAAAAGTACAAAAGATATATGAGAGAAGTTGTGTTTCTCTCAACTGCAAAGTTTCTCTCATGGGTTAGTTTATAAAGGAGACTTTGATTGTAGGTGTGTGTAGGCCCACACACGTTGGCACTACAATATCTTTAGAAAATATCCTCTTGTTACATATGGTTTACAAAAATATTGCTGCTTAATTTAATTTCAACATCAAATACACACAAACCAATAATAAATTTTGGAGGTTCCATAAGCAGTATCAAAAAAGAGGGATAATTGGTAGCTTCCTTTATTTCTGACTCTGGAGAGAGAGAGAGAGAGAGAGAGAGTGCCCCTTCTGTGCTAGCGAAGTTGTTTCACCACGAGGTTTGTTTTCACACTAATAGACTCCATATGTTTGATGGGGCCACTTTTGAAGTCTCTCGGCATTCATGATGTCATAGGAGTTGTCAGAATAACAAAACGCAGGTGATATTTTCATTATTATTATATGAGTAGCAATTACAGTAGTAGTAGTAACCAAGATGCAACACTAGTTAGAAAAGCAAAATGCCACAAGCCTAAAGGCTCAATAATGAAAGTAGCCAGATACAGAAAAAAGAATGCTGAAATGTACAATAAACTGTATACAGGAAGTAACTAAGATAAGCAGATGAGATAACACAAACAATCTGTGGAATGAGACCTATGTGAGTTTCTTAATCTTCAATGATTCAGCACATGGTTACGAACATCATTCCACTATTTGGTTACAGCTGTAATGAAACTTGTGGAAAAATGGTTTTGAACCTCAAAGAAGAAAAGGCAACAGTGTTAGAAGTTTGGCCACTGCGCGTTGTTGGCATCTGAGACCTTGATTACCTTGCCCCGTGTCTAGGAGTCCGAGTCACCCCTTAAAATAAGTTTTCTTTGTAACTTGGATTACTAACCTGGTTTGCTGAGCTTATCTCACCCGGGAAACTGAAGTTACAGGGTGTTTCATTTTTTCTACTTTAGGAAAGTATTAATTGGAATGATTTCAGTCATTACTTCCAGGAGGTGGAGAACCAATAACTTATTGTTTAAATAAGCTGAAGCTGCAGATGTCAATTTGAAGGTCCGAATTCGAATGTTTTTGTTCCTACAGGGATACAGCTTACTCTTTCATAAATGGAGTATTCCAGCACATCTGGTGCTTTGGCTGTGTGCTGATTAAAATTATAAATTCCTATTGGGTAGGCCCAAGTTATTGTCCTGACCTCTGCTGGCCTAGAGAAATCCTAATCCACGGGCACCCATGTAGGGGCAAGGGAGGCCACTTGTCCCCTGAAATCCTGGAAGAAAATTATATATATATATATATATATATATATATATATATATATATATATATATATATATATATATATATATGTATATATGTATATATATATATATATATATATATATATATATATATATATATATATATATATATATATATATATATATATATGTTATTGTCACGTATTTACATTCCTCCCTCTTAGCCAGCCAAAAATAATTTGAAAATCTAATTAAAAGAGCTTTTTATTTGAATGTTAGGCCAAAACAACATGGTGGACAAGGTAGGATGACGCTTGTTTTGAACCAAGAAAGCAGTCTTCTCCACACTTGACCAGAAATCAGGACAATAGGCTCCCCCTCTTCACACACCCCTGCTAAAGAACACTCCTAGATTTCCCCCATTTTGGGGTAATGAGAAGCGCGTAGGTTTTAGGAAGGTTATAATCATTAGAGGCATAGGCCTCTTGAAGGGAAGGCTGCAAACTTAATCTTTAGGTCCTTAGACTAAAGGCTTCTTTTCCCTTGACCTTATTACTGGCTTAAGGACTTGCTTTCAGATTTGCCCAGCTCACGTACATACGCACACACACCAAACGCCCCACAAAAGCAACACGAGAGGGCAGATAGATACTCTGGCTTTCGTGAGGAGAGGTAGAACATTTTTCCTCTCATCCGGACTGGCGGAGATAATGCTCATTCTGCTATTTCGATGTCTTATACAGGAGCCCCTATAAGCCTGAAGGTATGTCTGAGTAGCAGTCTTTTGCCAGTACCCCTCTGTTCATTCTAGTGAAATTCTTTTCTTTATTTCTCCAAGATTTTTGCCATTTCATTTCCACTTCTGGCCTTTCCCTTTGTTCACAAAGACCAGCCCACAAAATCATCCCTTGAATTGCCTTGTGTTTAAGTAAAGCATTAAGAACCTTAACAAACTACTACCTCCATAGTGCTAATTCTGGCTAATTAAGCTAATCAAATCCTCCATGGTGCATTGTTCAGTAACGAGGGAGAACTGATTTTGTGTATAAATGCATGCTAATTCTGGAATTCTCTTCCAGGAGGTTGAATATCCCGGTCCAGTTTTGCTAGCTTGTGCCTCAAATCATCTTGAAAGTACTGCCATTACAATAGATGTAAACTTCCCTGGTACGCAGTCCGGGGAGCAATAGCCTGTTCCCCCTTTCATTGCACGCAAGAAAGCCTAATCATTCAAGACGAAATCAACTCGTCAGCGGCTGAGAATTATTGTGCAGTTCAACTTTGCATTTTTTTTTCTTATTTGAGTTTACTTGCTGTATCATCAGCCTTTCAGATTACCTCCTTGGTTGTTTTCTGTAAATAAATTCAATTTAACATAAATTGCTAATCATGTCCCATGGCGACCTTCAAGTCACTACTCAAATAATGGTACTACCAAGGTAAGTTACCCATTTTTCCCTTTCATTTTGTAACAGGTTGGTATTCTCGGTTGGCCTTAAGGCAGTAACTTAATATAAACCCCCCGTGCATCCCTCCAACGAGACCCAATCTGTGAAAGTGGCGACCTTGCCAGGATCCTATAGAATAGCCATAACTAACGTCGCTAATGGCTAAGAAATAGGAAGGACGAACCAGGAATAAAATAATTCATTTAACGTAATTAATTCCGTTGTTTACAATGGCACAAAGACGACTGGAAATAGGGAACAGACAGGTAAAAAGGTTATTATCATGAAGTTTGATAACATTAAGGATACATAGGGTTAAATAAGAAAAGTGATATTAATGTTTCTGTAAAGAAAAACACAACAAATCTCTTTTCGTTAGAATTCATTCATAACATGGGCGAAAGCAGCCGATCTTAAGTTATCAATAGGGTAGCATTAGCAGAAATTTTCATCCGCAAACTTTTGAGTGTAGGGAACAGTAGTGTTATGTTGCCTGGCAAAGGAGTAAGTAGGAGTTAGGAAGTGTTTACTAGGGAATTATCGCATGCGTTAGCGAAACAAGTTAGCTAGGAGTTTATTCAAGAACAGTTACAGCCGAGAAACGTGTACAATTTCTCTGTCTGTGATATAGAACTTTGAATGCATGAATAGTTAAAATGCATGCAGCGGTCTCTGGCATCAATGCCAAGCGAGTATGCAGACGTTCTGTTCAAGTTGGCGCATGCACGGATCATTCCATTGTTGTATCAAGGAAAACATCCCAGCGTAGTTATTTAACAACCCTCCCAGTGTATATTCAGTAAAGTAAAGACATTGCTGATGTTCAACGTTAAACCAATCACTGTTGCATTCGAAACCTGCATTTAGCGAAGAAAGTAGATTTTTTTTTTGTTTTCCATCCAACACTTCCCATTCTCTGTTGGCATGACAAAGTGACGAGTCGGGCGACAAAGTGAGTCGACCCACGATCAGCTGTGTTCTCACCCACGTGACTCGATCAAACATCTTATGTTCGCTGAACGAAAATCCTTCTCGTTTCACTTAACGTAACACGACCAACAAGACCTGACGCTCTTTGAAACAATTTACAACTTTATTTACTATCGCTTGTCATGGCGAGAGCGAATCTGTAAGATTACGTAAATCACAAAAGTTCGTTTTAGAAAGAGAAAAAGAAAATGAAACTTAACATAATTGTGCAATTGTAATTTATCTTGAAACAAAAGGGTAGAGTAACTTTAATGTCTCCCGTATACACTCCTAGATTTCCCCCAATTTGGGGTAACGAGAACGGCGTAGGTTTTAGGGAAGGTTATAATCATTAGAGGCATAGGCCTCTTGAAGGGAAGGCTGCAAACTTAATCTTTAGGTCCTTAGACTATAAGGCTTCTTTTCCCTTGACCTTGTTACTGGCTTAAGGACTTGCTTTCAAATTTGCCCAGCTCACGTACATACACACACACACCAAGCCCCCCACGAAAACAACACGAGAGGGCAGAGAGATGCTCTGGCTTTCATGAGGAGAGGTAGAACATTTTTCCTCTCAATCCGGATGGCGGAGATAATGCTCATTCTGCAATTTCGATGTCTTATACAGGAGCCCCTATAAGCCTGAGAAGGTATGTCTGAGTAGTAGTCTTTTGCCAGTACCCCTCTGTTCATTCTAGTGAAATTCTTTTCTTTATTTCTCCAAGATTTTTGCCATTTCATTTCCACTTCTGGCCTTTCCCTTTGTTCACTAAGACCAGCCCACAAAATCATCCCTTGAATTGCCTTGTGTTTAACCCTTAAGGGACGGCATAATTTATCAATGTGCAGCACCCCAGACCGGGGAAACTTTGAGGTCGGCAAAATAAAAAAAAAATCACATCAATGGAAAGAGAACGACACGTACATTCACACTGTATAAATAAAAAAATTCTAAAAAATTTTCCATACCTTCTGCGAGTTGAAAATGACTATTTACAACCCCTTGTGGGGCCTCATTTACAAGACAATCGTAAATTTTACCAACTTATATGTTTTTTTCTAATAAATAAGTTTTTGGATTTTGTAAAATTATTATTACTGCTCACACAATATCAAGACAGACAAGAAATAAAAGCAGTAACAATTTTTTTTGCATATTTGTTGTAAAATATTCACGTAAGTTTACTTGAGAAGGAAGATTCAGTAACTTTTTTTTTTACTTTTTACATGCTTTTCTAATATTTCTTTACAATTTTCTTTGTAAATTACATTTACAACTGACATACTATCGTAAAGACAAAAACAAAAACAACAGCAACCCCTTCGTATATTTTACGAGCAAATTTAAAAAAAGACCCATGTGAGAGAGAGAGAGATGCAGTACCTTCACCCTTCAAGTCATAAGCATTACTGATACTGGCCCAACTCTCACGTCTGTATAAAAGTTGCCATTAGTGAATTTATAGCATATAGAAGTATTGGCACCTTTGTTTCGAATCATTATTACCATAACAGTGGTGCGTAATTCTGCTTCACACTGAAGCGCAATCCGTCCACCTCCCCAAACCTGTTTTACTTCACACTGAAGCTCAATCCGTCCACTAAGGGTTAAGTAAAGCATCAAGAACCTTAACAAACTACTCCCTCCATAGTGTTAATTCTGGCCGATTAAGCTAATTAATCGCCTTCAGGATCACTCCCATTTCCCAAGTGTTTCCGCCCAAAAGGAATATTATACCTTCAGGATCACTTCATTACCTACCAGCGTATCTGCCCATAAGGACTCAGACTTCCTTCAGGAACGCTCCCTCAGTGTGACCTTCACGCAGCACACTCAACCACAATGCCACCTCATTGAAAAGGTGCCAAACCACTGAAGTGCCACCAAATTATGGGACACTTCCCACAATCTTCACAAACCTTTCCTCCAAGAACACCCAGTTGTCAGCCCACTTAGCTGCCCTTCCCTCATGGGACCTGGACTCACCAAGTGGATCAAAGAACAGCTAGCCGAACGAAGGCAGCACGGAGAAGAACAGAGACAGCAAGATGAGGAAAGAGGAGAGAGGGAAAGACAGCGAGAAGCCGAACAGAGGTGGCTGGAAGAAGAAGAAAGAGAGGAAAGGAGAAGACAGCACGAACTAGCCCTCAAAGACAAGGAGCTCGAGCTGGAGAGAGCAAAGAAGTAAAGAGCAGAAGCTCTAGCATCCCAACAGGCCTCTAGCCCCACACCTGTTGCAATGAACGCTCCGCTCTCAAGCCTTAATTCCCTAATCCCCAAGTGGACTGAGAAAGAGCCGGAAGCATGGCTAGAAGAGATCGAGGCGCTCTTCGATAATTTCAACACCACTGAGGCCGAGAGGGCCTTAGTGCTGACCAAGCACCTGGAAGGTAAAGTAAAGGCAGCCCTCCGCTTGCTGGAGCAGAGTCAATGAGGAGACATGGCTGCAGTCCGTGAGGTAATAGCCAAGGCATACGAAATCACCCCGAGAAGTGAAGACAATGGTTCCGAGGTCTGGCCAAGGAAGCCGGCTGGTCCTGGACAGAATGGGCCTGTCACAAGACTCAGGCTGGGACCCACTGGGTCGACTCCCTGAATTGCACAATTTTCGCGGACCTATTCAATGGGACCATGCTGGAAGATCTTTTCCAGTGTGTGCCTGGGCCTCTGGCTGTGTATCTCAGTGATAAGCAGCCACCCACTCTCAGGGAAGCTTGCCACTTGGCCGATGCCTGGGAAATGTTTAATGTCTCCAACAGCACGTTTCAACACCGCGTAGTGCCACCCGGATACCTCTCAGGCTCAACGCACCCAAGGAACGGACCACCTAGCAAACCTCCTTGCACCGTCTGCAAGAAATACGGTCATGCTGAAGCCGAGTGCCGCTACAAGGCAGACAACAACCAACGGCAGCCTACCAATAACTGCCACTCCTCCTCTCCTTCTAACTCCGCACCACCTTCCCAGCAGACCGTCACTGCCGGGAGATCATCCTATCCCAGGGGACCTTGCCGAGACTGTGGGACTCCAGGGCACTCTTCTGCCGGGTATCCTTACTGCCCAAAACATATGGTCTCTTCCAGGCACATCAACCTGGTTAGTGCCACCTCCTCTCTGGCTGTGCCGCCAGAGAAATCTCACCCTGAGCGGGTCTGGACTCAGTCCGTCTCCGTGGCCCCTTTGGATGGCTCTAGCCCACCAGTGCACCTACCAACTACTGCCGACACTGGCCTGATTGATCAGGCCAAAGTGCCAGCCAGTGCCACCGTGGACGAGCAAACCAGGCGGACGTTAACCTGGGTGGATGAACAATCCTTGACCGTCCCCATAGTCGAACTCCAGGTGATCACCCCTTAGAGCACTGAAATTCACCGCCTTGGTGTGGTGAAATGTATCAGGCACAGAGTGGAATTCCTGCTAGGACGAGACAACCTCTGGGGATGTCCCACACCCATGCCCCTCTGTTGCCTGACTACCTCCGCCAGTGAGGCCATGCTAAAACTTCCTGAGTGGGACAAAGCCACTGTGACAGCTGTACCACCGTCAGCCCGGCCTTCCATTCGCCCAAGAGTGAACCGGACCCACCAGTATCTAAACCATTCCAGGCCTAGTCTGCAAAGCTCAAAACTGGACAACCACCAAAAAACTCCTCCCTCACCATGAAGGGATATTACCAAATACCACTTGTCTGCTTGATACCAGAAACTATCCATGTATGTATTAAGATTTGCCCCCCTTGGAAAATATGCTGTGGGCGCTCATGCATCAGTCTTTAATGAAAGGGAAAATTTCTAGGATAGTTTGGCTGCATCAATTTCTTTGAAAATGTTGCTTTGCCTCTATAATCCCTCTCTCACCACTGCCTTTTGGGGGAAAAGCTTTAATCTCTTCCCTTATCCGAGCGACTGCTGAGACTCCTTTAAATTCTAAGTGCTAATCCAGAAAGTTAATCCTTGCCAGAATGGAACACGTGCTCGTCCGCCATCTTGAATTCCAGCCATGCTACCGGGAGAGCAACCCTAGTGCCAGCTATAAAGAACGAATGGCGTAATCCCAGCGAGGCTATAAAAGGATCTCGAAAGGACTCACTCACTCTCAGTCTTTCCGCAGGCTCTCTCGGCAGCACATCCAGGACTTGGGTCCTTCCCCTTGCTCTATTACCCTGCCCAGTCCGGACACATGGCAATCCAGGCATAGTAACTTTTGTTGTAAAATTATCCACTTGCCCTCCCTATCGCTAGTTTCGCCCGAAGGACGAGGGACATAATCCCCTACGTAAGGTAAAGTGCCAAATTTAAGGTTGATTTCGTCAGTCACATCCCTTTACGTCTCCAACTAATTTTCTGCTTTCCATTTCATGGTGCGAGATACCCACATTGACACCTGTATTGCTTTTATTTGTTGTGCTGTTTAATTTGCCCAGCATTGAAGTGAAGTGTAACGTAAATCATTAACAGTCGGGCTATTGGAATCGAGTCCAGTATAGGCACTTCCTGTGTAATTCCTCGATTCCTTAATTAAAATGCCATCCTCGGTTGAGTAACCATAGGTGTTTCGATTATAGATTTGGAGTTCATCTGTGGACCTGTGTATCATTTTTTTGTGCAATGACACCACTACATCATTTGCAACACCCTTGAAGCAGGCTCCCAGTTGCATCTCTTCAAGCAATTCCCCGTCATTTGCTTCCCTCATTTTTGTACTACGGGCCCTTGTTTGCATGCCCCGAATTACGCTGCTTTCTTCTGACATGCGTTTCTTTTGTACAAATAATTAATTAAGTTAAAACCCAGAGTTTACCTAATCACTCCCCTATTGAAGTAGACTTTCAGCCATATTTTTATGTACATGCTTTTATGTGACCTCAAGACCAGAGTCCAGATTGAGGTGTTATTTAAGGTGAATTGCGCATATCTCTAGTGTACCTCATTAGTAAACTAGATGCCCAGATAACATTCATGCCAGTGGTGACCTTGCTCTAGTATTCTTGCAGATTGCATCATTCCAAGCCTCATTGCCCTTGCAACAATCGCACTTATCAGCCGAATAGCATTACTAGAAACTGTTGCAAGAATAGAAATGAACCTTCTCTCTTACCAGCGTGAATTCCCCATTATAAGTGCACAAGTGATCCAGTCACCACAGCGTAGGTACAAGTGTCAATATATTTTGTTTTGGCTTATGCTAGGTGCAAAAAGTGACTGCAATTCAGTGTTAGGCATTGACAGACCACGTGCATGCCCAATTTAGTCATGAGAAGAATGAGCGTATTAACCATTCCACGAGATTTGCTGCTACCACATGTTCAAGAATAGGAAACTAGGGAGTGAACTCAGTTGAAGACTTAATACAAGGGAATAGTGCCCTTATTTCTTCATCCGCATGATAAGGACAATTTGTAAGTCCTGCACTCCTAGATAGGCACACTGTGTAGGCAGCCAATTAAGGCCTAGCTCCAGCCGTTTTCGTCTTGCTGGATTTATTCTCTCTCTCTCTCTCTCTCTCTCTCTCTCTCTCTCTCTCTCTCTCTCTCTCTCTCTCTCTCTCTCTCTCTCTCTCTCGTAGAGGGTAGGAATTCCTTAAGCATGCTTATTATTCTCTTTGCCGAGTAAATTTTATAATGGAGTAAGATTTTGTTCAGGCCACATGAGCCAAAATTTTTATCTAGCATTTGCGTTTGTATAATTCCTCAATAAAATGCTGCATGTGATAAATTCCATCCCACTCAGTTTAATTCCCAGTCAGAAAGCCGTGAGAAGCGCATGCTATTTCATTCATAAACGCAAGAAACTTCCCAGACGAGAGGAAATTTTCCAAAATCTTTCAGTCGTCTTGTTAAAACTCTGCATAAAGTTTCGCTTGCCCTGGTGTGCAATACCCATTGGCTGAGACGACCTTTTTGCTTGTTTGCCATATCCCTCGCTCAGACGATTGCATACGTGCCGACTCCATTATAACAACCCCAATCGCACATGAATAGGTACAAGCAAATAAACTCGAACCTCCCGATCACGTGCCAGCTACAGGTCCAGTAACGTAATTCCTAATTTTTTTGGGCACGTGATCTCGGCAAATGTAACCTTGCCCGTGCACAATAGATTTAAGATTTTTTATACTTGTCATATCCTCCCGCATTTAATCTTAGGCTCTTCGAAATATAATAAGCAGTCTTTTCCTCGTCACATTTTATGTATTTTTATCCTTGGCAGAGAAGCCAGCTAAATTGTGTGTATCTCTCGCGTATCTCATCAGTAAATTAGACCCCAAGATAATATTCATGTAATATATATATATATATATATATATATATATATATATATATATATATATATATATATATATATATATATATATATATATATATATATATATATATATATACACACACACACACACATACATACTCTCGCTCCACACTGACCACCATTATGGCTCTTGTCCTTCCTGCAAAAGCCAAACCACTGGCCATGCTACTCTGATTGTGGTTTGCTTGAAGATTCAAATTAAAGCTCAAAATCACCATTAATTCACTCTGATATTTTTAGCTGAATCACGAAAATATGAAACGTGATGAATATATAAATAAAGACAAAATCCACAAAGGAAAGAGAAACAATGGAGCGCTGCGAGGCCTTTCGACTTGTTGTCCTTTACTTAGCAGACTGAAGACATATAAAAATAAGTTTTCAAAGAAAGCTCATAAAAATGACAGATGGTGATTACAAAGGAAAAATATGTACCTGGAATCCAGCACAATTGAAGAATTAGTACAGCTGCCAAAACAGGGTTAAATATTTAAGAGGTTTTACAAAGGATTAGGATTAACCGTTCAGAAGCAGGGACAGGACAATTAAAAGATTATACAAGGAGGTGACTGACCACCAAAAAATGTTATAAAAGTACAACTCAGTAATTCTCTTTTTTTTTTTTTTGTAAACAATACCAATTTTTGCAAGAAGAACATTTTTACAAATAAAAGTTATATTAAACATATGAATACATAGAAAATATGTATAAGGTAACTAATTTGTAATTAAGTCAGTGATTTTATCTTTTAGATCATTCTTGAACATTTTTCTAATACAGGGATCCAAATAATTCATGCCAGGGCTAAGGTTAAAATTACAGCTGGAAGTAAGCTGTATAATAGCAGATTGCAAAAGATTTCTTGAAGAGAAATCTTTTGATCTGGCAATCACTGAACTTTCAGTATTTAGTCCGTTAATGGCAGGGCTAAAACTGCATGGTTACCTGTCGCTGCTGGGGTCACCAGTTGTGAGGTTCAAGAAGACAGGTCTGGGTATGACTGATTTATTTCGTTGTTGTTGTTTTAGATTTAGCTGGCCTTGTACCAGCACGGGCTCTTGCTCCTAGAGCAGCCCGTAATGATTTATTTCTCGGAAACCAGGTATACATTGAGGAATGCGGACGGAAAGGAAGTGACCGACCTGCGGATTCCCATGTCACGCATTTGGACAAGAATTTGTGTTTGTTAGATGACATATAGGCCTAAATAATTTGCGTTACAATAAACGTACAAAGTAGTTACATACATCGGCGGAAGGGCCGGACAATAATACGTATTGAGAGATACATGAAAAATATGAAATAATAACGGTTTACATACATAGCGTGATTAATGCAGAAATGACGAGGCATTTGACGCCCTTACACGATATCCTATTATTCCAGTTACCTCTCTTGGCATAAATTACATTGCTTTTTAACATTAAACAGTTTAGCTGGAAAATTACTATTTAATAGATAAATGCAGTTTATAAGGCATTTGCCCTCTAAAAGCGCCAGAAAGAATGACAATACAACACTAAATTTAAACGAAATCACATTGACCTAAGGTTTGTGATTGACGAATGGTTGTGCTAAGTTAGCCATAATGCATCTTACGTTTTCTATGTCAAAAGGTAAACAGACATATCTCAATACAAGCCAAGCACCTATGTCCAAATGAGGTAGTTGATTTATATCTCTATAATTATAGAAATTAAGAATATCATTAGATTTTATATTTTTGTATAATTTCACCATTTAATTGTTGAAATATAATAGACTGATTCCAAAATATATTTTAAAAATGTTGATACTGAGATATTCGGCATTTGTTTTGACTAGTTTGTATGTAAACAAAACGTTTCATGACTGAGCGTACATAGTTCAAACAAAATATGTAAGCTTTATCATCGTATATCTGTGTCATCTTGTGATTGTGAATATAGTAACAGTGATTATAGATTCTACAAATGTTAATCATTGTTTTTTAATTCAAAGTACGTTAGTTTTAAATTGCTGTCAATTTATTTAAGGGTTCGCAGTCGAAGTCGGTCTAGGAGCCCTAGCGGCTCAGAGAAGGACAGAAAACCAAGGGAAAAAGAGAAGAAACCGGCCCGCCGTAAATCATCGTCTAGTGATAGCAGTTCAAGTAGAAGGTATGAAATATTGTATTTATATTAAAAAGTTTTCATGTTATGTGTTGAAAGCAAGAATTAAAGCAATTTGCATAAATCTAGCCTGAAATTGCAAAGTTTACTTTGGTGTTGATTAGGCCGTAGCTCAAGCCACAGGATGTACTGTATTATTTTTCTTTAAACCATCATGGCATTTAGGAATTGACAATATAATGGGTAAAACTTCGGGATTACTCCGCACGGACTATTACCTTGGAAATTTATTTTTCTAGGCTACTTGAAGCTAGGGTAATTCTAAGCCCGCTGTCCGCTGTGAGCTAGACTATGGCAATTGACGTTTTCCTATATTATTTTACTTGCTTTACGAGAATTTAAAGTAATATTTTGTCGGCCGGCTGTAACTAAACTGTAAATGACCTTTGAAGACTATACGACTTGAATTACCTAACACGGGGTAGGTCTAAGCTGGCATTCCCCGGGGAGCCCACCACCCGCTCCATAGCTAATACGGCAAAATTGTAACCGGTAGACACCGCTATGGTACGTTAGGTTGGTATTTTTAGGGGTGTTTACAGGTTACAATTTTGCCGTATTAGCTATGGAGGGGAGATGGTGGGCTCGCCGCGAAATGCCGGCTTAGACCTACCCCGCGTTAGGTAATTCAAGCCGTGTAGTCTTCAAAGGTCAATTACAGTTTAGTTATAGCCGGCCGACAATATATTACTTTAAATTCTTGCAAAGCAAGTAAAATAACAAATGAAAACGTCAATTGCCATAGTCTAGCTCACTGCGGACAGCCGGCTTAGAATTACCGAAGCTAGTGTTGCTTATGAAGGAGGTGGTGTTGTTTATTGTCAGTCAATTATAGCATAATTAACATATCCAACCAGCATGGTTGGGAACCCTTTGGGGTAGTTCTATAAATTAGCTTCGCGCCTGTTTTTACCTTTTCAACCGGGTTTTTCTACACTTTTGGGGGTTCTGATACTGGCGGTGCATCTGTTTGTTGTCGGCCAAATGGAATGTCCCTTTGCCGTGTTTAGTACTGGCTCGCGGGCGGGGGTACCCATACGTTAACAAGTTATTGCACTTGCCGGATGGGATTTGAACCGTTCGAAGCAGATGTACCTGTGCTCTGTCTTGTGAAGATAGCGTATGGAAACCCCTTGTTGGATGGATTTAGGGGTTAATTACACTTGAGAGTCAAAAATTAAAGGTAAATTCATAATTAGCAACCAAAAAACTGTAGAAAAAGTTAAGTTAGAAGGCAGTCGCCGACGTGGAGCTACAATATAGTTCTACCCCCTTTGGGAACGCAGGGTTTAGGTTTTGGGAAATCATTGGGAAAAAGACCCGACTGTCATGTTGTTGTTGTGGAATGGTTCGGCGCATGCGCAAGTCATTAGGGAGCCCCATTTTAAGAAGGGATTGGCTAAGGAAACCTATTATTAAAGGAACTAGGTATTTCTACGTATTAGCTCCACACGGACTGTATGAAACGGTTCCGTGAATATGAGAGACGTTAGGGAGCCATATGTTCAAGAAAGGGATTGGTTAAGGATATCTGTTATGAAAGGAACCATACTAACATAATGTACTCTGCCTAACCTAACCTAGTAGGCTGTGTTACAGGTAGTTTACATATCCTAGGGACGCCCCCGTAGCTCATTGACAATGACTCCAAATGAAAAATTGCATAGAATAAAAACTGTTCAGTGGGCCCGATTCTACCCAAAAAGTAACTTACTTGACCAGTTTACAGTACTTGATTTTCCCGAACGACAATTTTTTCAGCAGTGTTACTTTTTCTAAGTACCAAGTTGACGTGAACAGTGTCACGGAGCAACGCTCTCCCGTAGTTAATCAGATGGCCGATGTGCGGCGCTTCTCTCAACCCGTAGTTCCTAAGACTGCTGCCGCACGGCGCCCCGGCCGTACTGCGGGAAATTTAATTCCATCCAATCGTATCTCAGGCTGACCCAGGTCATGCCTTAGGGCTTACGGATTAAATACTTCGAACCAATCATAACGCATTCTAACGATATGATTCATAGGCCTTGGCCAACACCAGAGCCATGCTTTCTTTCTTTCTCGAACCGTCGCGATGGAAAGTCACGATTTTATTTTGTTCCCAGAAGCGATACCTAGAATGTGTTCCGTGTCCATTTTGGGCCTTTTTGGGTTTACGACCTGCGGTGCCGATACTGTTATCTACGTAACCTACATGGTCGGACAGCAGCGACTTTGAATAATGTAAGCACGGCATTTACCTGCCTTTTAACATTCGTTTTGCTGCTAGGTTAGGTAGGGTTTTGCAACTGACCCTAGTGTGCAGTTGTTTTTTTGTAACCCGTGGCTATAGTGAATACAGATATTACCGCTTGCCAGAGCATACGTGCCTGCCAAGTATCATTAAAAATGCGGATAAGGCCCGCAGCGCCGTTCCGCCACCCTGATCTGAGACCAGATATGTTAAAAAAATCAACATTACAAAATTTACGCCCGTTCTAATGTAGGTAGGGAGGTAGGGAATAGCCTAACCGAGGTTTCTTATGTAGGCTACAGGTAGCCTAGGCTAGCGTTTTCCGTCCACCCTGATGTATGTAGGATCAGCCTCACACATGCAGTGTAGCGGGTCAGCCTCATGTACGTAGATTAGCGGGTCAGCATCACGTATGTACTTTGGCGGGTCAGCCTTACGGTAGTAGCCTAGCGGGACAATCTTTTGTATGCAGACTAGTGGGTCAGAAAATAGCGAACACTGTACATTTCGGCAAGCAGGAAACCCGACTTTCGCTTCTGTAGTTAAGCGGGTCAGCCTTATGTTTGTAGCCTAGCAGGACAACCTTTTGTATGCAGACTAGCGGGTCAACCTTATGTTTGTTGCATAGCGGGACAAACGTTTGTATGCAGACTAGCGGGTCAACCTTATGTTTGTTGCATAGTGGGACAAACGTTTGTATGCAGACTAGCGGGTCAGAAACTAGCGAATTTTTTACGTTACGACCGCCACAAATCCCAGCTTTTGCTTCTCCCCACCCAAAACCCCGGTTCCCAACACGGTCCCCCTTACCGTTTTATTAACTTTTCTGTTGTTTTCCCTACGGGAAACACCGCCAAAAACACTCTTTTCATTACCGACATGAAGCAAAACGGGAGCTGTTTAAAAAGGGCGTGTTTTCTATAGCGATTTTTTGGCGCCAAAAGTAGGGTCCCGCAGACTTTCAGCGGCTCCCCCCTATAACACTGTGTATGTGCGTTAGCAAAAATATAATAATTTCTAAGGTTAATTATAGGTTAATTACGTTCAACGAACAAAAAATAATGGTAAATTCTTGATAAGCAACCAAAATATTATAGAAAAAGGCAGTTTCCAAGGTAATAACTGATGTGGAACTAATACTTGGTTCTACCAGGAACTATACCCTAACCTAACCTAATCTAGCAGGCTGTGTTACTTGGGCGGCAAGGAGAGGGGGAGAGGGGAGGGGGCAGATCTCCCCAGTGAAGGAAACTTCACTTTTTACCAAAAGCTCCTCTGTAACACTGTGCATGCACGATAGCATTCCAGGATGGCCAGCATAGAAAAACATATCAGTTCTGATGTTAATTACAGGTTAATTACAGTCGACTGACAAAAATAACAGTAAATTGTTAATAAGCAACCAAAATACTAGAGTAAAAGTCAATTTCCGAAGGTAATACCTGATGCAGAGCAACCCCATAGCTTTACCATATAATTTTCATGTTTCAGCCTAGTGTGTTTTTTGAAGATTTCTGGCGTGAGGTTCTTTAGCAAAAGAGTACTTTTAGAGACTGGCTAGTGGACCCCATCCTTAAGTTCAACACCCTCCCCTGTGTGAAAGCAGGGTTTTTTGGCTGGGAGAAAACACAAAACCAGTTAAATACAAGGATGACAGTCTCCTTGATAGGCTAGTTCCCATTTAGAATGAGGCAACTGTCTTGAATGTTTACAAACTTAGGCCTAGGTCCTAGGTTAGTTTAAGTTAGGTGTAGGCCTAGTTGGATATGTCATTTGCTAATGAAACAAACGTCAGAAATGTCCAGAGCACATGTTAAATCATGGGAAATTATATATTCAAGTTGAGAATATGATAGTCTAATGGTCTAAAGTACAATTTTACCTTTAGCCTATGCAAAACATTAGATAAATATAACTGTAGAGTAAGTACACAGCCATTGTCTACAACTTGCTGACCAAAAACAAGGGTAAAATTGCAGTAAAAGGCAACACGGTCAAATGGCAAGGAAATACACTTTTCTAGGTCATTTTGATGTGTTTCGCGCAAATTTCACATTAAAATTCGTCGGAAATTTATAGTTTCCTAGAAATACCTGGATTATTTAATCCCATTTAACAAATCTAGGGGTTCTGATACTGGCGGGCATGTGTTTGTTGACAGCCAAATGGAATGTCCCTTCGCTGTGTTTAGTACTTGCCTGGGGAGATTGGGTACCCATACATTAACAAGTTATTGCACTTGCCGAATGGGATATGAACCTTATTTTTTCGTCCTTTGGTCATGCATAAGTTAGGGGCTGTGACCTAGGTAGTCGAATGACAAGTTAGGGTTAAGGGCTGTGACCTGGGTACTTCTGTGAGAGGTTAGGTTAGGTTGTGTGGGTTTCACTGATAAGGAAATATGTTATTCTGATTTTTTTGATGTGTTAAGCACGAATTTCACCGTGAATTTCTTCGGAAATTGATGGTTTTTGATCCACTTATGTACATGGAGTTCGCTCCAAAACCATTAATTTCCGATGAAATTGAAGGTGAAATTCGTACTAAACGCATCAAAATCAGTCAGAAAAACATATTTCTTTGTCATTATGGCATGTTGCCTCTTACTGCAATACAGTAATACCAAAACAAGTCAAAGTTGGTCATTAGGCATTTTTCAAGCCAGTGGAAAAGTAAATGAGTTATATTTCAGTCAGGATGCACCACAGCCCAACCTCCCTTAATTGAACCTGATCTAGGTTGCTGTATCCTGACGTGGTCGATGGGGCTTTGTCTTTCGCTGGACCCCCCCCCCACCTTCCCAATGTTAACGTGGATGTCTTAACCCCCTTTAACCTAGTGGGACCTAATGCATTATGCCCTGACCTGGCCAGAGTGTGGGGAACCTCTGACACCTGGCCCCTCCTCATCCTCCTTGTTTTAGCACGGATTCTTACTTAACTACTTTCCATTAAGCTAATCTTAAACTGTTATCTTGCATGAAGAGCTACCAAAGCAAATAGGGTGGTGAGGTCACCACCGACTTTTGCGGGATGTAGGAGTTAGGTATAGCCTAGGGTTGCAACTGCACTCATAAACACATGAAACCTGGTGCATGTTTGTGGATTTTGTCTTGTGAAGAAGTGCAAGGCCAAGAACTTGTTGAGCACTTCTTGTCATCAACCATATTTTGAAATATTGCCTCTTGCATTTTGTCAGCAACATTCAGTGTTTGCTTTGAATCCCCAGTCTTTGGGCCTACCAAATTTTGGAAATGATTCACAGTTTTGTGATTGTAGCCAACAGTTTCTAGCTGTTCTGATGGAAATCCACATGAGTAGTAGCCATGAAGAGATCAGTGGCCTGGAATTATAGTTTTCATAAGTCAAATGCCAACAACCCCACGCATGTGCAGTAGCCATGGGATGGGTGATGGACTTGAGACCACCTCTCCAGAACAACCCATGTCACAGGGAAACATCTCCATTAAGTCTGTTTTTTTCATTGTAAACCAGAAAAATGTAGTTATGGCAAATGTCCTTGAAAATTTTTACTCTGCATAATTGAGGATCTGGTTGCTACATTGCATTGATGATTGGCTGACCCTGGCATCCTGTGATGCACAGTTGTCCCTTGATCGGGACCAAATACTTGTATTTTGTTGTGATCTGTAGATTGTGATAGACTGGAAAAGTCAGACCCCTCAACCTAGCGTTGCATGAAGTACCTGGGCATATATTGAATGGTACATGTCTGTACTCCCCTCATGGTTCAGTTTTCAGTTTACTTGTTCAGATTGCTAAAATGGCATATATTACAGAAGAATGTTACAGTAAACTTTTAATTACTGTAGTAGTGTTACATTCAGGACTTTGGGCCTAGAAAGAGTCTAAAGTGTCCTTGTGTTACATGCTGGGTTCTTGAAGCCAAAGCAGTTCACCAAGTTGCTTTGAGGTTTGATTAACAAGTGTACCTCTGATTTAATTTCTGCTTTTATTTTATCTTTTAGTAAGCACTGTAAAAAGGCTTAAAACTACCCACATGGTGAGGATGAAATCTCTCAAGCATATATATCTATTAATCATTACAGTATTTGGATTGAGATAAAATGATACTCATTTTATTCGTTTCCTTTGGGCCTCAGATAGAAATGGTGCCTCTGGTTTCAAATATTTACATTTTACATCTGCTCAACTTCTTGGAAAAATTCTTTGTTCAGAGAATCAAGATTTAATTTTTGTGGCACCTGATTCTAACCATTAATACAGTATTTTGTTACATTTCAGCTCATCAAGAAGTTCTTCAGGCTCCTCAGGAAGTTCAGAAAGTTCTTCAAGTACCAGTAGATCTTCCAGTTCTTCTTCCTCATCATCTTCATCCTCAACTTCAAGATCAAGATCAAGGGATAAGGATGTTAAGCAAAAGTGAGTTGTTTGTGCCTTTTGTATGCTGCCAAATTTTGTTTGTAAACTATGTATTTCTTTGGTGAATTGCAAAATTTTATGTATTTCTAAGATGCATGTGCAGATTTCATATGGTATTGAGAATGGTTTATGTGCAAGGAATTATAAATTCTTCTTTCGTAAGCAGTTGTTAAGGGCAACTAAAAATAATTCCTGAATTGTTACTGAAATTATTAAAATAGTGGTTGATGAGAGGGTTCCCAGAGAATCATTCCTAACACATTACCACCTTCTTCATATATGTTGCATCTTTCAGTGCAATCTAAAGCTTCTTCTAGGTCAGTGTAGTCTGTGCTACACATATCAGTAGCTTTTTCCCTTTACTCTCAAACTTTTCACTCATGCATTGAACACTTGATCCACACTACTGTCAAAGACTACTGTTCTCATCCTGTCAGTCCGTTACATCTTCTATCAAAATTTCTGATTTAAAATCCTTCCCATCACCATCCCTGTATAATTACCAGTGTTATTCCCTAATGGTTCTTTTACCTGTAGTGCTGCTGTCACCTGTGTTTTTATACTGTACAAAGGAGCGATTAATCATTGAAGATGTTACCATCTCCATACATAACTTACCTGAACCAGATGTAGATAACCCTTCTATTAATCATGATTGCTCTGTTGTACTGCGGCATCTTGCTATTAATCAATCAGCTCCCAGCACCTTTTCATTCTCATTTTTATAATTGCCCTCCTTGCATCAACTATTTTCTCACAAGCATATACAGTATACTGCTTCCTTTGTAACATCTACCTTTAAGAGCCTCAAAGTACTCCATCTTTTCTTCAGACAGTATGTCTCCATTTGTATCTATTGTTAGATCCATGTACTCAACCTTTTTCTGTATTTACTGTTCTTGATATACAACTTCCCTGTAAAGTCCATGCTTTGATATATAATTTTTTCACTAACACTTTTATGACTACCATACTCATCCTCTTTTCAAGTACTAAAAGATCTTCTCTTATCCTGCCATTGCACTGTTAATTCTTTAATATCAAGATCCTTTTTCTTACTCTTCCTTTTACACTAAAGCTTTTAGCCACATTATCACCCTACCTCTCCAACTAAAGGTTAATTTTTCCCTTACCAGATAATAATCAGGTTTGTATTCAGCCATGCCAGTTTTCACCATTACATCCATTAACTTGCTCTTCTATGCACTTAACCCTTAAACGCCTACTGGACGTATCATATGTCGACTAAAATTGTCTGTTGGGTGCCAAGTGGACGTACCGTACGTCGACTACAGAAAATTTCAACCTTCGGTCAACTTTGACTCGACCGAAATGGTCGAAAAACGCAATTGTAAGCTAAAACTCTTACATTCTAGTAATATTCAATCATTTACCTTCATTTTGCAACAAATTGGAAGTCTCTGGCACAATATTTCGATTTATGGTGAATTTTTAAAAAAAACTTTTTCCTTAAGTCTGCGCAGTAACTCGGCCGAAAATTTCAGAAATTCTTTCGTCATTTTGTCGTAATTTTTGCACTGTTTTATATTAGCCGTTACGTAAAGTTTTATATATGAAAATGTGTGCAATTTCATGTAAAATACAACAAAATACAACCCATGGTTGTAGCTTTTATCAGTTTGGAAATATTTTCATATAAATCTTGATAACTGCCAAAATTTCAACTTTCAGTCAACTTTGACTCGACCGAAATGGTAAAAAAACGCAATTGTAAGCTAAAACTCTTACATTCTAATAATATTCAATCATTTACCTTCATTTTGCAACAAATTGGAAGTCTCTAGCACAATATTTCGATTTATGATGATTTTTTGAAAAAACTTTTTCCTTATGTCCGCGCCAGAAATTCTTTCGTCACGTTGTCGTAATGTTTGCACCGTTTTATATTAGTCGTTACATAAAGTTTTATATATGGAAATGTGCGCAATTTCATGTAGAATACAACAGAAAACATAAAGTTTTATATATGGAAATGTGCGCAATTTCATGGAGAATACAACAGAAAATAACTCATGGTTTTAGCTTTTATCAATTTTGAAATATTTTCATATAAATCACGATAACTGCCAAAATTTCAACCTTCGGTCAACTTCAACTCGACCAAAATGGTAAAAAAAACGCAATTATAAGCTAAAACTCTTACATTCTAGTAATATTCAATCATGTACCTTCATTTTGCAACAAACTGGAAGTCTCTAGCACAATATTTCGATTTATGGTGAATTTCTGAGAAAAAAAACTTTTATCCCTTACGTCTGCTTTAGCGACCGAAATGGTAAAACTAAATCTAAAACACTCGGCCTAGTAATATTCAACATCTCAGAAATTCTTTAAATTTATGTTGTCGTAATGTTTGCATCGTTTTTACATTAGTCGTTACATAAACTTTTATATATGAAAATGTGCGCAATTTCATGTAGAATACAAAAGAAAATAATTCATGGTTGTAGCTTTTATCAGTTTTGAAATATTTTCACATAAATCACGATAACTGCCAAAATTTCAACCTTCGGTCAACTTTAACTCGACCGAAATGGTCGAAAAACGCAATTGTAAGCTAAAACTGTTACATTCTAGTAATATTCAATCATTTACCTTTATTTTGCAATAAATTGGAAGTCTCTAGCACAATATTTCGATTTATGGTGAATTTTTTAAAAAAACATTTTCCTTACGTCCGTGCGGTAACTCGGCCGAACATCTCATAAATTCTTTCGTCACGTTGTCGTAATGTTTGCACCGTTTTATATTAGTCATTACATAAACTTTTATATATGAAAATGTGTGCAATTTCATGTAGAATACAACAGAAAATAACTCATGGTTGTAGCTTTTATCAGTTTTGAAATATTTTCATATAAATTACGATAAATAGAAAAAATTCGACCTTCGGTCAACTTTAACTCGACCGAAATGGTAAAAAACTGCAGTTGTAATCTAAAACACTTACAGTCTAGTAATATTCAATCAATTAGCTTCACTTTTCAGCAAAGGGGAAGTCTCTAGCACAATATTTCGATTTATGGTGAATTTTTGACAAAAACATTTTTTTTACGTCCATGCGTTACGGATTCATGCATCATATTGTGATAATATTTTCTCTGTGTTGCTTTGATCGTTTTACAATTTGTTATATACCAAAATCATCGCAATTTAGTGTACAATACAAAGAAAAAAAAATATCCGTTAGCTTTAACCATTTTGCTCACTGCGCGATTTTTATAAAATTATATATGAAAAATTTTTTGCGCTGTCATATATTTCAATATTTATATATGATAATGATATTTTTTCATTTCTGATGGTTGCATACTAAACTTCAGGCAATGACAAAAAAGGAGCCAAAAATGAACTCTTAATCTTAAAAACTAAGCGTGCTGTGATTTTTTGAAAAAACTTTTTTTCCGCTTTGGCGCTAACTCCCGAACGCCACCGGCATACGGGAGATGTTTTTGTAAATAGAGGCTCGGCGTTTAAGGGTTAATACATATACATAATTCAACAAACTTTTCCTCAGTATATTTTGTTTCCAGCTAATGTTTTTCATTCTAGGAACTCCATACCTACCAACTATAGTTTTGGTCACCTGCATACCTACCAAGTGTAGTTTTGGTCACCTGCTTTTACGTTTAAGTCACTTACTGCAACCACTTTTTCTTGTTCTCCAATTGTATTCACAGCAGACACCGACTCACCAGTTCAATTAACTTCGGTTCTTGGATCATTAGCACTTACTACCACCCTTTTTTTTTTTCCTGTCTCATTCAGTTGTACCCACACAATCCTTTGACATATTTGTACTCTCCCACCCATGCCTACAATCATGATATAACAAGTCTACTCTTTCTCTCTGTGTAGGGTGATAGTGCCATCAGTGCACTTCATGCTGCACTGTAGGCATTGCTAAAGGGTGTTTGACATCTTCCTTCGACACTTAGCTGCACCCACTATTAGCTTTTTACTTCCATCCATTCCTGCTTCTTCCATCTTGCTGTCCAGCCTATCTTACCTATTACCTCTTGGTGGATTTGTGGAGTTTTCTCCTAGTTTCACTTTCAACCCCTTCAGGTCTTTTTTTTTGGCTGTCATCAGAATGGCTAAGTTTCCCTGTGCTCGGCTATACAATATAGCCTAAACTTCATGATTCACTCAGTGTGTCTTTTTCCTAGCTCTGCATCTTTTGCACACCCTTCCCATTCCCATTTGTCTCCTTAATTGCCATAATATTCAGTGGTCTTGTTTTGTATTCATAGTCTTTCAAGCACTCTAGGATCACGAGGGTGGGGCAAGTAAGGAATTCAAATGTCTCATTGTTATGATTAAAGTTTTGCCTTGTTAGACCCTGCTCAAGTGAAATTGAAAAAATGTTATTCATTTAAAGGTAATACCGAAAACTTATTTGACTTCACATACTTTCTGTATAAACCTAATTTATTCATAAAAACAAAGAGATAAGGCATAATCTTTGGCTGCGCTGCCGCTGCCAAACCCCAGTTTTGCTGACACTTGGTCAGTGAGGGCATTTAAAATCCAGCTCAATCGAAAACAACAACTGTGGTCACCTTAAGCAGCCAGTGTCAATGGACAGTATGGATAACCTAAGGGATAGCCAAAGTGGAATAAATCTCCCTGCCATTATCTTCACTCCCAGGCCAAGGAAATTGTTTGTTCATTTTAAAGAAACAACCGGGTGGGTCCTTGTTATTAATGGTAAATTATTTTTCTCTCCTAAATGATGAATTAACCAGCAGAGGCACTGAGAAAATCTAATCACATAACAATAGATAACTGCTAAAATGGAATAATGAAATGGCTTTAAAAGCTATTCTTGCCAAAACACCCACACAAATTTTAAGTGTGTTAATGCATTAAGCACATTATGGTATTGTTATAAGAACTGTGATTATTATTTCATAAAGCACACAAAGAAAGAAAACCTAGTAAGAACAACCAAAATATACTCAACGCTGTTTCCTAAGAAAGTGAAGTACAGTTAGTAACAGATCTTAGGTAAAGCCATAAACTAGGGATTAACCTCAAGGGTGAGATTAAAAAGGATAAATTGAGCTGGCAGTGCTGTATTCTTTTCGTAGTCACACCCTAGCGATCCTAGGATCTCTGAAAGACTATAATCTTATACATTGCCATGCCTCACCACATCTATGCACACTTCTAACCTCCATGACTTGATATTTATGTTTAATCATTCTTGTAGTTTTAGAAAAAAAAAAAAATGGAATTGTAAACCATTTGACCTTAGCCATTTGGTATTTTGCGCACCACAGTGCATTAACAATATTAGGCCTCAGGAAGTTGTTTATATTTTAAGGTGCATTTCCTCCTGTAATAGGCCCCACATCCCTCCACTAGGCACTCTCCTGAGTGTAAGGAACAATGCAATTGTGCCTGAGGCCATTGGCACACCATGTTTAGTGATGTACATTTAAATGTTGCCATTTGTTAGATTTTGCTCACTTTCCTTTTTGCCTTGTTGCTCCTGTAACCTTCCTGTTATTTGTCTGGTCCTCTATATGTTTTAATTCTGATAAAAGTTTTTTTTCCCCTGGCCAAAACTTTTGAACTTTATGAAGTTAAGATTGTATTTTGCGTGCACGGTCCTATAATGAAGTTTTGTAGAGTGAAGTTAAGGGACATGTAGAAGGTAAAGGTTAAACAGAAGTTTCCCACTTATTAAAACTATTTATGTGAATGAAACTCATAACCCATTTGGAAAAAAAGAAAAAATACAAGAGTTTGTCAGGAAGTTTCAGTGGTGTGAATTAATTAGTTGATGAATTAACACTTACTGTATATTAGTGGTATTCTCTAGTGTAAATTATTATACTTGTGTGAATTTTATTTTTTAGGGAGAGGGAAAAGGAGAAGGAGAAGAAAGATGAATCTAGGTAAGTCAAAGAAAAACTTTGTGTACTGTATTCCTTAGTCATGAAAGAAATAAGTATTCAAGTTAGTTGCTAAGTAGTATTTTGTTTCATTAAATGGAATAAAGCCAACTTAGATATGTTGCAGAATATCAAGATTCTATTTGTAACTTTCCTATGGTGTATATTTCAAGATTTTGAAACAAGAAAGTAAATTTTTATCAAGCAATTTATTGCTTTATTCACAACTTTGAACAGAGGTTTTTGAGTCAAAATATGTAGCCCCTGCCATAGCAAATACACCGCTTTCAATGGTTTTTCCAGCTCTGGAACACATTCCATTGGGCAGTGGTTAGATACCTGAGAAATTTTTTTATACTCCCTTGTCTTTTGAAAAAAGTGACATTTCAGGATGGATTTCAACTTTGAAAACCAAGAAAAAGTTCACAGGGCTAAATCTAATAGAGTAGGGCAGCTTGGGAATAAGAGTCATTTTGGGTTTTGCCAAAAATTCACAAGTAAGGAATGATGGGAGCAGATACAGTGTCTTGGTGCAGCATCCAAGTTTTGTTTCTTAGCATCTTTGGCTACTTTGTACAGTCTGAGACAATCCCATTATTGACTGACCTAGTGGAGTAAAATTGCTATTAATGATACCCTTCCAGTATTAAACATGATCAACTGCTTATTAAAATCAAATGACTTACTTTTTCTCTTAGTTGGGATGATAATTTTCCAGCTCATCATGATGACTTCGTTGTTTCTGTATTGTAAGTGTATGCCCATGTTTGTCAGCTGTTGATGAAGTTTTCCACCTTGAAATGTAGCCAGCTTTAGAAAATAGGAGGAAATTTGCTGTGCAGCCAGCACATTATCCCTCAGAATGCATTCCAGGATGTGTAATGATGGGAGGGGGTTTTCATTGTGGAGGGAACTTCTGCATTTTTAAATAAGTGGTTATAACTTTGTTTTGTAGAACGTTGTTTCTTTTTGGGCAAACTTCTGTATTTGTACATCAGAGGTGTTATGGTGCATATCCATGCTTTAATTTCAGTATCTTCATGTATTCAGTCCTTCAGACTATATTTTAATGTGTTCTGAATTGAGCATGGCATTTGAGCTCCAAATTACTTGAAATGAATAGGGTTTTGCTCCTAAAGTCTTTGGATCTCAGTCACAATTTTTGGTTTGTCATCATTATATTTGTTACTTCCTGAGTCAAGTTTACAGTTTAAAACTTAGTTTCATTTTAAGGGTAAATTGATATTGGTTATAAATTCTGCCTCCTGGTTTCATCAGTATGTGCCAATGAGTTTTCATAAGCATTTTAAAATTGTCTGCTTTTATTTATAATAAGTTACCATGGATTTTTTTTTCATTCACTTCCTGTGTAAATACTTTTATAGGTCATACAGTATAAGAGTAACATGATTTTGGCCAATAAATCAGTCACTTACGATACTTCTGGTATTTTATAAAAAATTATACTAAATTATGGGTAAAAAACATTCACGGTATACAGTGTTCATAATTTTATGTGTGAAAGCTTCAGCTTTAACAAGAATGAGGAAATCTCATGTAGTTTGTTAATGCCTTCAGATTATATATGCATTTGTATATACAGGAACTTTTTATTTGGTCCAGATTCAAGTATAACCCAAAGAATGTTGTAACCCATGGAACAACCCACTGCAGCTATTCTACCATAGCAATGATTCTGTTACGACTGAATGGTTGATCTCAAAATGGATGCAAGCCAAATACATGTTAATATGGCTTGTATTATTAAAACCAGTTTTTGCTGGGTTATCGCCCAGTGATTTATGATCATTAATGATATAAATATAACAAGTATAATTTCATTTAAGATTCAAAATACTTGTTTCTGAGAGGAATTCTACTTTTCTATGCCTTTTACCAAAGTGTTTTTTACCATTTAAATTAACCTCTGATTTTGGTCAAGAATTTAATCATCTGTAATATGTCTTGTGTACGGTAATGGAAGGGCAAATTTTGGATGAAGAAAGATCTGCTATATACAGGATTATATTTAACTGCAGTCAGTAAAAATTGGAGCCTTTTACTTTCTCTAAGGGCCACTAACTGAAGCAGGCCTTAGAAAAAGTCAAAAGCCTTTGTAGTTTTTTAAGGCATTCATATGTATGTACTTCTGTGTACGGGTAGTTAAGTATATCTTAGTTTAACCAGACCACTGAGCTGGTTAACAGCTCTCCTAGGGCTGGCCGAAGGATTAGACTTATTTTTACGTGGCTAAGAACCTACTGGTTACCTAGCAACGGGACCTCTGACTTATTGTGGAATCCGAACCACATTATGACGAGAAATGAATTTCTATCACCAGAAATAAATTCCTCTAATTCCTCTTTGGTCGGAGAGTCGAACGCTGGGCCAACAGCGTGCCAGTCAAAAAGCTCTACCACTCCTCCAAAGAAGAACTAAGTGTACGGGTAGTAATAAAGCATTAGTTGTTCCTACAAGAATACAAACTCTTGTCTTTTATATACATATGAATATCCTGCTATTCCAGAAGTCTTTTAAGTCTTTTATATATATGAATATTCTGCTACTCCATCTGGAATTATTCATTGAAAGCTTACGAGCAAGGTTGTCAGTTAGTGGCAGATAACTTAGTTGGGGGACCAGGGAAGTTTACCATCTTGACTGTAAACTTCTTTTTCTTCTTCTGCACATTTATATTGGCATGTAAGAACTTTAGCTTAGACAGTTGCTTGTACATTTTTTTTTTTTTGGAATTGAATTAGATATCAGATGATAGGGAAGTTTGTTCCAGGGAGACAAGGAGTGTGAGTGAACAGTGCAGTTGTTCAAGGTGAAAGGGAATGTGTTTAGACACTGTCACCCTTAACTGTGGATCCCCATTCTTTTTTGTTCCTTCATGAGGTAACTTAAATCACTCACGCACAAAAAGCAGTCACCTGCATTTTGTGATGTACATATGTGGTAATAAATTGCCCTTAACCTCCATGTAGGTTTTTGTTTCTCTGCCCCAGTCTGCTGTATTTGCTGGATCTATTTGTTGTTATGCTTCCCAGATTCCTCTGCATGGTAGGGAACTGTCCAACCCACAGGAGACTTGAACAAATGGTGAAGCAGGTGACAGGCCAGTGCCCACCCAGCAGTGTGGGATCTAGCCGTCCACCTGTTTTTCCCTCCTGTGGGTCATACTACATCAGGAGGACTTCACCATCTCTTTCATGTTCTCTTTGGTTATGCTGATGTCCTAGATTACTAGGGATTCTTAACCATCCACAAGAGCAGCTGTTGAGATTGATATGGGTTTATTTTTGCTGGTGTTTGAATGTTGACAGGATTATGAGGCTGGTGACACATTTATCTATATTTACTTTCTCACCTCCAAGGGACAGGAATAATTATGTCTTTGTAAAATGACTGGTTTATAAGGCTGGCTCAAAATACACTCTCAACCATACAAAGATTCTTTGAGTAGTGTTCTGTATGACAGTGTCTTGGTTCTGTAAAGGGTTACTGATCAGACATGTAGATCAAAGTTATGTAGACCTTGTTTAGCTGTCAGACAACAGTGTCATTCAGACTAACATTACAACTTCATTTTCCAAGAAATATAATAGGTATGGGGTAGATTCTGTTACTTGGGACTCACAATTTTCCTTTGAGTTGAAGACCAACAGATGAGTATTTTTAGGAGTCATTCCAGTTATGTCCAACATGATCACCAAGGACATAAGCAAGTAATCTCTTGCCTTGACCTTGAAATGGTTGTGCCAGCTAGTGGTGGAGAGAACACAGTGGCAATGTAAGACCTTGCACAACTGCGTGTATTCATGAACAGTTTATATCTTGTTTCCTCATTAACATACTACTGTTTCAGTAACAGAGTAGCAGGAGCCCTTGTTTTCCTTGGGAGAACAGAATCTTAGAGCTCTCGTACACCATGTTCAGACCAGTGATAGATGATTTTCACCTCATTAGTTTTTCACCCTCTTCAGACGCTGTCTTGGTTGTGACTTTCAGTAGGTTAGACTTGCTGTAATTAGTCATGTGGTGGTAGCATGTCAGGTGGTTCATGCTTTACAGTAGGTACCAGTTAGGCAGATTCTTCAGTGTATACCGCTTGGGATTTCTTTCCCCTACATGACACTTCAGTCATTTAGGTAGATTCTACAATGTAGACCACCTGAGATTTCATGCCTCTACATCATGACAGTATGGGAGTGTCATCCTGAGAGATATGAGTCTAAAGCAGAGGGTGGACAAGTTGAATATGCAGTTTCTCATTTTATGGCCACTTGTAAGTTCTTGTACGTATCAGGTTTTTTGTTTCATGGTCTCAACTTCACGTGTCCTGTAGAACTGTGACTAATATAGAGATCAATGCCAAGGACTCATGGACAGATCCCATAGGGCTTAATTAACCAAATTGGTTTTTTTTTTTTTTTTTTTTTTTTTTTTTTTTTTGTAGCTCAGTTTAAATTTGGGCATAATAAGTTTGTATGTCATGAAAAAGGTTTAGTTTTAAGAAATTTTACTCACAAACCTGCAGATCCCAATTCCAGTATCAATAGCAAGAGAAATGAGCTGTCTGGCAGTTGCCAGGCAGAGGTTCCTGGGCAGTCATGCACATTACTATAGTCAGATTGCTATGTTTTCTAAATTTCTTCAGAGAATGAATATCTGGGACTATCTCAGTGTACAAAAATGACATTTCAATTAGTTGTTTTGTGTGAAAATGTCTCCAAAACATTATATTGTATTTTTGTGCAAAAATGTTTCTTTTTAAAAATTACATTTTCAGCATCAGATAACTTTGCTTTATGACTTACAGGCAAAATGTTAATGATTTGAAAGTCTGTATTATTGATCTAAAATGATTGAACATTGTTGAAAATAGTCATTAAAATATCATTTTATATTAGTAACTTAGCCAGTAATTACATAGCTATTAGTTTCTTTTAACCGGCAGCTCAAAATTTTGAAATTGCTGGTCCACTAGTTTGTTATGGTTGTGGTGACGTGCCCCACCCACTTTCGGGTGTAAGAGGAGGTACAGCATAGCAAAGAACTTCAATTTATTTCTGCTGGCTGTGGTTGAAGGACTGTGGTTGGCAGCAGCTCGAATTTTGGAATTCATACTTTGCTGGTTGTTTGACTCATCTTCAATTGGTGAAGTATTTAATTTCGTAGCCTTTCGTCATAATTAAGATAGTGTTAGGCGAATTTTGATCATTGATTGACGACTCTTTGCCTGTTTTTTGGACTTGTATTAGACTTTTCTAGGATGCCTGACACTAGTAGTGCTAGCATTAGATATTGCAGCAAAGGCTGCAATACTAGACTAACTAAAGAATCTTACGACCCACACACTGTTTGTATTCCATGTAGGGGACAAACATGTTCAGTAGATTTACATTGTGAGGAGTGAAATGTCTGGGATATTAAGAAGTGGAAGACTTTAGATGCACATCTCAAGAAACTAGCTAGAGATAGGAAGAAGAAAGCTATTGCTAGGGAATCTAGTAAAGCTTTATCTAGTTAGGATTCATCCACAAAGTCAGATGCAATTGCACTTGTAATTTCTTCCGATCCCATCCCATCTCCTCCACCTGTGCAACCCTCTCCTTTACCTGGCTCTCATGTTTCCGACCCCAACACTTTCGGCAGTCTGGAATCGAAAATCAACACTCGCTTTGAATTGATTGTGAAATTGATTGCTACGTTAGCATCATCGGTGAAAGTACTTATGGATAAAAGTGAGTCAGAGCACCTCGTGGTGCCCAGTGCAAGTGCAGTGGTGGTGGAGGAGGTGGCTGTTCGGCCCGCCAATTCTCCTAGGCCAGGGTCCCTGACATACTCCCCAGCACCCGGGAGGAGTCAAATTGGCAGCCTAAAGGAGGTCGGTGGGGTCTGCCCCTGAGCAGTCGTCCTCTCGGTTCAGCCTGTTGATGAATGACAGACTGCAACCAAAGGCCATTGGAAAGTACTTCAAGTGAGTGCTCACTGTATGTCCTCCAGCTCCAAAGATTTTAGTCCCAGGTGCGCAAGATGCTATGCAGACAAGTCATGCCTGCTAAAGCGGTGTGCAGTGGAGTTTGAGATTTCTCCCCATGTTCATTGTAAGAAGGGCAAGGATTCAGCACACCCATCATGTAGTCACTGGGATACCCCGGAACAATTCTCTTCTGCTTCTGACGACGGTCATAAATTGGCGCCTAAGCGCCTTGTGGTGTGGTGAGGGGACGTTCGTCATCGAATAAAGGAGCTACTGCATCAGGAGTTGCGCACCCAGCACCATCATCTCTAAAACCAGCATCAAAGTGCCCAAACTCCCGTTTATGGTTGAGCGCCCACTGGTGCCCGTTCACCAACAAGTTTTGCTACTGGCTCCCATCTCCACAACACCCATTGGCGCCCGCCCCTCCACCACTTCTTAGTAGTGTCATCTCGGACATTGTTCTTCCTCCAGTTGACCTGATTCAGAGCAAACTGGATAATATTCCAAGTTTGCTGCAGAAGGCTCCTCCTACAGCTCAGACAGCAGCTATTGCTTTCTCCTGTCTCTTCTGAGGAAGAGGTTGTTCCAGAGCAAGATGCTCCTTCGTCGGCCTACTCTGCACTGTTAAGGTTCCTGCTAGTGACTTATTCAAGCTTCTTTTCGCCAGCTACTCCCTCCATTCCTGCTTCGCCTTTCTTTATGGAAGCCCCTGCAGTCGGTTCTTCAAAATTACCGAATTTGGTTCTTTCCTGTTCAGCAAAGAAGGCTCTGGATGAAGTAGAAGGGTGGTTTTCTGAGAAGAGGGAACAAGGCAAAGCAGTTTTTTGTTTCCCTCCTTCCAAATTGTCCAGGTCAAGCTACAGGTTTTATGAGACCTGAGAAGGTCCTTCCCTGGGAGTCTCTGCCTCCTGTCAGGGAGACTCCTCCAGCCTTATCGACTCAACTAGGAGATCAGCTTTCTCCTCAGCCAAAATTATGTTCTCGGCTTCGAAACTTGCACACCTTCTTAAAAATATTTTTAAGGTGTTCGAAGTGATGGGCTTCCTTGACTGGGAGGTGGACGCTCTGGCGCGCAAACTTAGAGAGCGCTTTTTGTTACCTCATGAGATCTTGTCGGATCTCTTGGGAGTACTTTCCTGTATTGACAGAGGCTTTTGCGATAGTACGCAGGAGTTGGCCAGTCTGTAAGCCATGGGTATTCTTAAGAAGAGGGAGCTTTGGTGCTCCTTTACTTCAAAAGATGTCACTCCGTCTCAGAGATTGGCCCTCTTATTCTCCCCCTTCGACAAGACATATCTTTCTCCACAGGCTACAGCACTGAACATTGCCTCTGACCTGCAGAAAAAGAACACTCAGGACCTGCTCACCCAATCTCCGAGATGCCCCAAGGATTCTTCGGCTCTTCCTCCCAGATCTTCTTCTCCGCTGCAACCTACTCCCTTTCGGAGCTCCTGTTCTAGATCCCAGACTAGGACAAGAACTTATACCCGTTTCCCACAGCATTCCATCAAGAAGTCCTCTCCAAAGTCTTACTCCAAGAAATGAAAACAGTCCTCCGTACTCAGGTAGGAGAGTGGCTCCTTCACTTTTCAGAACAGTGAACCTCCTCTAATCTGCAAGTATGTTGAATTGACAGCTTACGCTCCAGGCTCAGAGAGATTTGCTGCTCTCTTGCTAGAGGTGGAGTCCCTTGTTCAGAAAGAGGCTATAGCGCTAGTAGAGGACATTCATTCTCTGGGATTCTACAACCGTCTCTTCGTGGTGCCCAAGTCATCGGGGGGGCCTGGAGACCTGTTTTGGATGTAAGTGCTCTAAATGTCTTTGTCAAAAAGACATCATTCAAGATGGAAACAAACCATTCGGTCCTTGCATCCATTTTCCAGGGAGAATGGATGGCATCCATCGACATGCAGGACGCTTACTTTCACATTCCAGTACATCCGACTTCAAGAAAGTACCTCAGGTTTATGTTTCAGGGCAAGGTGTTCCAATTTCGGGCTCTCTGCTTCGGCCTCTCAACAGCACCACAAGTGTTCACCAGACTATTGACTCCCCTAGCAAAATGGTTTCATTTGATGGGGATAAAGATCTCCTTATATCTAGACGACTGGCTACTACGTTCCCGCTCGAAAGTGCAATATACGGAGGACATTCACATAACTTCTCTTGGCTCAAGAATTGGGCCTTCTCATCAATCGAGACAAGTCCTTCCTGACGCCTTCTCAGGAGATTCCTTATTTAGGGATGATGATCAATTCTCAGGATTTTCAGGTTTTTCCAGTCCCGAAGGGAATAGAAAGGTGTCTCCAGACAGTGGAAGAATTTCTAAATCTAAACTGTTGCTGGGCCAATCAGTGGATGAGTCTTCTAGGTATCTCATCCATGGAACAATTTGTCACTCTGGGAAGGCTTCACCTGAGACCTCTCCAGTTCTTCCTCAGAGCCAGCCGGAACAGGAAAAAGTCTCCGGACTCGTTCGTGTTCCTGATAATGACGGAAGTCAAGGAGGATCTTCGTTGGTGGAATTCCAGGAAGAGACTATCAGAAGGGAACCCCAGCCTAGAGTTCTTTTCAGATGCGTCAGATCTAGGTTGGGGAGCTCTTTTGGGATTAAAAGAAGTGTCGGGAACCTGGTCCCAGGAACAGCGAAACTGGCACATCAACATAAAGGAATTACAGGCGATATCTCTGGGCCTACAGTGCTTCGCTTCAGAAATATGGGGGAGGACAGTAGCAGTGCATTCGGACAACCTGACGGCACTGGCATACATCAAGAAACAAGGAGGAACCCACTCTTTCTCCCTGTATGAAGCGGCAAGGGACCTTCTTCTTTGGTTGCACCAGAACAAAACTCAAGTGACAATATGTTTTATTCAGGGGAGACTCAACGTTCTCATGGACGAATTGAGTCATAAAAGACAGAGCCTTTCCATAGAATGGACATTAGACCCATTGGTTTGTCTGGATCTGTGGAAGGCCTTGGGGAAACCAGTGATAGATTTGTTCGCGTCCTCCAGAAATCACCGACTTCCTCTCTTCTGCTCACCAGTTCCAGATCCCTTTGGCATGGGCGACCGATGCAATGTTGCAGGATTGGTCCAACAAAGATCTGTATGCCTTTCCCCCATTCAGTTTAATGAGGCAAGTCATCAACAAATTTCGATCTCACCAAAACCTATCCACGATCTTGATAGCTCCCTTCTGGCCAACAAAACAGTGGTTCCCGGATCTACTAGAACTTCTTGCGGACTTCCCAAGACTGCTGCCACAGAAGCAACAGCTTCTCAGGAAACCTCACTTCCGTCAGTTCCACCAAAACCTGTCTTCTATGGCCCTAACAGGGTTCAAACTGTTAGGCGAGTGCTCCGAAAGAAGGGTTTTTCAAGAGTGGCTGCAGACGCAATTGTAAAGTGTAGAAGACAGTCTTCAGATAATGTCTACCAGGCAAAATGGTCCATCTTCAGGTCCTGGTGCAGACAAAATAACGTGTCCTCTTCTAAGACCTCTGTAACAGAAATAGCGGACTTTCTTCTATTCCTACGCTCCGCTAAAGGACTTTCCACCTCTTACCATTAAAGGATACAGAGCTATGCTTGGCTCAGTTTTCCGCCATAAAGGGATGGACTTATCATTGAACTAGGATTTGCCTGACCTTATTAACCTGTTAGCGTCACCCACGTTGACATCTACCCGAACGGGATAAAAGACCTCTGCTTTTCAAGCTGTCAGCCCCGTAATAATACGTTTACTTGTATGGAAAATGTTGGAACATCATTTGGTAACACTCTCAGAACACGTAAGCTGTAATTGATGACTTATTTCCTCCCTGGCAACTCTTTTCAGTTGGTCCTGGACTATTTTTTTTCTTAAAGCCTAGACAAAACGTTTTTTACTGTCCTGAATGTCAGACAAAGAGGAGGCTGTCTTCAGTTGAGATAAATCAGTTCATGTTTTGAGCCCATGAATCTATCTCTTTGAAGGATCTAAATAGGAAAAGACTTTTTGGACTGGTTGATCTTGAAATTTTCAGTTGAGGATAAAGAGAATCCATTAGCTAAGATGGTTGATTACAAATCAGTTTTGATGAGAATGCAAACATTTGTCTCCACAATCACTTACATAGATGGATTGTGTGTAAACCCCTGCTTTAGAGATTGGAAATAGTGCATGTATGTACAACACTTTTCATTCAGTATTTTGAGTCTTAGAAATAAAATAATAGTAGTATTTTTTTATCTCATTTAATAAAATTCCTACTCTTAACTACAGGGGATATGACCGCTAGTTTCCGGGGGACGCTTAACAGGTTAAGTCTCCTTTTCCCTCCTTGAGTGGCTTTCTGGCTAAGAACGAATCTAACCAGGAGAAAACTTTTCTGGTTGCCATCCAGAATCCATGGCCAGGATTTTCTCAGTTTTGCTTTTAGACAATCAAGAACTTGTCCAAGAACTAGATAGGGGTCCGTCTGAAGAAGAAAGAACTCTCTGTCCAGTAAGGGCCCTTAAGTGTTATCTTCACAGAACAAAGGACATTCATGGTACTTCAAGAAACCTTTGGTGTTCTGTGAAATATCCCTCTAGACCCCTGTCTAAGAATGCCCTTGCATTTTTTCTGAGGAATCTGATTTCCGAAGCACATTCCATGATGAACGAAGACTCACTCACATCTTTAAAGGTAAAACCCCATGAGATAAGAGCGGTCGCTATGTCTTTGGCATTTAAGCGCAATCTATCCCTTACGTCAATTGTACAAGCGACGTTTTGGAAGTGCAAGTTGGTGTTTGCATTGCATTATTTAAGGGATTTCGAGACGACTTACGATCAATGCAGTACCTTGGGTCCGTTTTACGTGGCTGGAGTGGTGTTGGGGAAGGAAACGTGGAAAGTAATGTCCTTCTTTAATCTCTTCGCCTTGCTTAGGGTGTTGAGTTTTGGGGAGCCTGGGAGTACTATGTACTTGGAGTACCCTCCAGTCTTTTGGTTTTATGGTTGGGTATTGGTGTTTTTAATTTGATTCTTGGTGGTTATGGTGACTATTTACTCTGGTTATTTTGTGTGGTACTGCACCCTGGGCAGGGGCATCTTGTTGTACTTTGCTAGCCCTCAGAATTTAGTCCATCGCTACAAAGCACCCACTACAGTAGTAGGCCCTCAAGGCTTTACCGCCTCGCCTCCACTGGATAAGATGAGCGCCAACCAGAGGCAGTATCTTCCTGTAGCAGCTCTCTTATCAGGTAAGGTTCATCAACATTGATTTAATGTTAGCAAATTTCTATTCTCAAACTCATTACTATTAATAATGTTTTGGGGTAGATATGTCCAACATTCCCACCTCCATTGAATGTGGGAATCAGCTATGTAATTACTGGGAAAGTTACTTATATAAAAATAACATTTTTATTATAAAATAAAGTTTTATATATACTTACCCAGTAATTACATAATCGGAGCCACCCGCCTCCCCTCACTTGGACATAAGGGCATAAATAAATTGAAGCTCTTTGCTATGTTGTACCTTCTCTTACACCTGAAAGTGGGTGGGGCACGTCGCCATAACCATAACAAACTAGCGGACCCGCAATTTCAAAATTTTGAGCTGCCGGTTAAATAAAAGAAACTAATAGCTATGTAATTACGGGGTAAGTATATAAAAAAGCTTTATTTTATTATAAAAATGTCATGTGTACAAGAATGGTGTTTCAAGCAGTGGTTTTGTATAAAAATATTTTGTTGCCAAAACAGTACATTATAGTTGAAATTAGTCAGTAAAATGTAATCTTTTAAACATTCCCCCCCCCATTTGATAAATCTGTTGTGCACATGTTAAAACTGTTTCGTGGGATTTAAGGAAAGTTACATTTTTATATAAGCAACTTACCAAGTAGTTACACAGCTATAGTTGCAATTAACTGGCAGCTAGAATTTTTGAAATTCGTAGTAGCGCTACTTTGTTTTGGTTAGGCGACTAACCCCAGCCACTTTCTTGGTAAGAGAGGAACTAGTCCAGCAAAAAGAGCTCAGTATGTTTCTGCTGGCTGATGGCTGTACTTCAGTCCTTAGCAGCAGGGTATTTTTGGATTTCTTTAGCTTCTCAGTTGGTCGCAAGACTACAATTGGTGAAGCATTCTCTTTATGGTAGCCTTCTCGGCATATTTTGGTAGTATCAGGTTCTTTTTCAGACAACTACTGAATTTGACTGTTGTAATTCTGATCTTAGACATTCTAAGCTTTGTTGACTTTTGTCGACTATGTCTGATTCTGGTTCCCAAGGCTTTCGGTGTTGCAGCAAAGGCTGTAATACTAGGATAACTAAAGCCTGTTATGATCCCCGCACACTCTGCACATCTTGTAGGGGTCAAATTTGTTTGCCAGGCTTGATTTGTAATGAATGTGAACTGAACATTGGGATGTCAAAATGTGGAAAACTTTAAATAGTCACTTATCAAAACTGGACATAGACAAAAAGAGGAGAGCTGCTTCTAAAGCCAATGGTAAAAAGACGTTAGCTAGTCAGGTTCCTGCAAAGTCTGTGCTTGATAATGTCTTTTTACCTTTTGTTCCTCCTAATCCCAGTTCTCATTCTGTTCCACCATCTCCTCTCACGGGCTCCCTTACTCCCAATCCCGATACTATTGCCAGCCTTGAGTCAAGGGTTAATAAGAATTATGAGTTGTTAGCGAATATTATGGAACAGATAGGCGCTTCAGTTCGTGAATACTATGGAACAGATAGGCGCTTCAGTTCGTGAATACTATGGAACAGATAGACGCTTCAGTTCGTGAATACTATGGAACAGATAGGCGCTTCAGTGAAAGTCCGTATGGACAAGTGCAGTGTTGAAAGTGTCAGTGGAGGAGGTGGCTGTCTGTCCCGCCGATTCTGGAATTAAGAAAGTAACCGAGCAACTTTTAGCGCCCGAGCTTCCTGCTCCTGCTACGATTATTGACACAGGACTCCCTCATGCTTCCGAGCGCCCGTTAGCTCCTGCTCCCACAGTGCCTGACTCTGTTGTGTCTGCGTTGAGACCTTTGGCGCCAGAACACCCATTGGCACCAGAGCTCCCCTTGGCTTGGAACATCTTTTATTAGAGCATGTGGTTCTTTCCAAGCTCGCTTTCGGTGCCTGAGCTTTTGTTTGTGCTTGAATGCCAGTTGGCTCCTGTGCTCCCTGTCACTTCTTCTAAGCTCCTGATACCTGCTCCTGTATTGTGGGTTTTGGATCCAGCCACGGCCCAGCTGCCCCTTCATCCTCAGTGTCTGGCTTCGGCTTAACAAGCTCCTGTAGTAGTGGACCCTTCCTTTCTTTCCATTCAGTGACAGATAATATTTTGGGGTTAATCAAGAAACCCCCTTCAACACCTCAGCCTCTTGCGGAGTTGTCCCCCATTTCTTCAGAGGAGGAAGTAGACCCTCTTCGAGATTCCCTAAGATAGTACTGTCTTCCTCTGCTAAGAAGGCTTTAAATGAAGTGGAAAGTTGGCTCTCAGGGAAGAGAGAGCAGGGAAGAGCCTCCTTTAGTTGCCATCCATCGAGGCTTTCTCAGAGGAGATATCTGTCTTACGTAATTGGAGAGGCCCTTCCCTGGAAGCTTCTGCCTCCTCCCAGGGGGACTTCTCCAGTCTGATAGACTCGTCCTGGAGGTCGGCTTTCAGTTCTGCGAAGACCCTGTTCTTGACTTTGGAATTAGACCATTTGATCAAACACCTGTTAAAAGTTTTCGAGCTGCTTAGTTTTTTAGATTGGGCAGTGGGTGCCCATGCTTGTAAGATCAAGGATTGTCCTCATGTCCTGGAGGACTACACCTCAGATTTTTCGGGTGTTATCTCTTGTCTCAACAAGGGTATTAGGGACATATCTCTGGAGCTGGCTTCCCTTTTTGTGATGAACATTTTAAAGAAAAGGGAGCTGTGTTGTTCTTATACCACTAAAGGTGTGACCCTTTCGCAAAAGTCCGCTCTTCTTTATTCCCCTCTGGATAAACAACATTTGTTCCCACAGGCTACAGTTCTTCAGATTTCTTCTGATCTTCAGAAGAAATCTACTCAGGACCTCCTCACTCAGTCTGCGAGGTGCCCTAGAGAAACTCCGACTCCGGCACTCTCCTCTAGGATGATTTCCCCTGTCCAACCTCAACCCTTTCGTGGTAGGGACAGACAAAGAGGTTTTCCCAGACCATGTGCTAATGCCCGGCTCGCCTCTCGGGCTATCAAGAAGTCCCCCTCTAAAGTTCCCCTACATAAGTGAGACCCGAGTCCTCCATACACTAGTAGGAGCAAGGCTCCTTTGCCTTTGGGAACGATTGGACGTGAGAGAAGCAGAAACCTCGACTGTGGAAGTTTTGAGGGAGGGATACTCTATCCCATTCATATGGAAACCTCCTTTGACCAGCTTGCTGGTCATATTGACAGCCTTCTCGCTAGGCTCCGAGAAGTTTTCTGCCCTCTCCCAAGAAGTGTCTTCCCTCCTCGAGAAAGAAACCATCGAAGTGGTCAAGGATACCAGCTCTCTGGGGTTCTACAATCAGTTCTTCGTAGTCCCCAAGGCCTCAGGAGCCTGGAGGCCAGTCCTGGATGTAAGCGCCCTGAATTTGTTTGTCCAGAAAACCAAATTCAAAATGGAAATGAGCCAATCCATCCTAGCAACTGTTTGTCAAGGGGGTTGGATGATTTCATTGGACATGAGGTAAGCATACCTCCGTGTTCCAGTTCATCAGGACTCGAAGTTTTTAAGGCTCGTTTTCAAAAACAGTGTATCATTTCAGAGCCCTTTGCTTCGGCCTAGCCACAGCTCCCCAGGTTTTCACGTGAGTCTTGACTCCCATAGCTAAATGGTTACATCTGATGGGGGTCAACATTTCGCTCTATCAGGATGATTGGCTCCTTCGTTCTCAGTCGAAGGAAGCATGTACGGAGGACCTGCAAAAGACCCTTCTTCTAGCCCAGGAGTTGGGCCTTATAATAAATTTTCAGAAGTCACAGCTGACTCCATCTCAGGAGATAGCATATTTGGGGATGAGGATAAACTCGCTGACTTTTTGGGTTTTTCCCTCCCCCCTAAAGGATAGAAAGTATGCTATCTCCTGAGAAGGAGAAAGTAGAAGAATTCCTCTCTCTTCAGTCTTGCTCTGCAAACAACTGGATGAATCTTCTAGGGACCCTCTCTTCCATAGAGCAAGTCATGTCTCTGGGAAGACTGCACATGAGGAACTTTCAGTCTTATCTACGAGCCAATTGGAACAGGAAGTTTCCGGACACTTTTGTTTTCCCAATAACTCAGGAAATCAAACAGGACCTGCTGTGGTGGAAATCAAGGGAAAGACTGTCCCAAGGGAAGTCCCTCCTTTCTCTGAGCCTGGACCTAGTGTTTTATTCAGACGCTTCAGACCTAGGTTGGGGAGCTCTCCTTGGAGACAGGGACGTCTCTGGAATTTGGACTCCAGAACAGAGCAAATGGCATATCAATGTAAAGGAGTTGAAAGCAAGTCACTGGCGATTACAAGAGTTTGCTCTGGAAGTGTTCGGAAAGACATTGACAGTCCATTACCCTTTGCGAGGCAGTAAGAGCTTTTCTCGTGTGGGTGGATTGAAACCAGACAAAGATCCTAACCAGGTTTATTCAAGGGAAATTAAACATCTTAGCAGATGAACTGAGCCGCCAAAAACAAGTGCTCCCTACAGAGTAGACTCTTGATCCTTTAGTGTGCCTAAAACTTTGGAAACTGTTGGAAAAGCCAGTTCTGGATCTGTTCACAACCGCGAAGAACTTTTGTCTTCCTCTGTATTCTTTGCCGGCCCCAGATCCGCAAGCATGGGCGACGGATGCAATGCTTGTGGACTGGTCGGACAAGGGACAAGGTTCTGTATGCCTTTCCTTCATTTAAGATGGTAAGGGAAGTAATCAACAAGTTCCGGAATCACCAAAATGTAACAGTGACTCTAATAGTTCCATTTTGGCCAACCTGGGAGCGGTTCACAGACTTGTTAGAGCTTCTGACAGACTTTCCGAGGCTGTTGCCTCAGAAACTAAATTTACTCGACAACTGCATTTCAGACGGTTCTACCTAGAGTGTCAACTCATACCCTGACTGCATTCAGACTGTCAAGAAACTGGTGCGATTGAAGGGATTTTCAAGGTTGGTTGCTGTTGCTCAATGCAGACGCCAGTCCTCGAGCAATGTATATCAAGGTAAGTGGACAATTTTCCGTTCATGGTGCGGAATGCATAACATCTCGTCTTCTTATACAACTGTAGCTGAAATTGTAGATTTTTTGTTTTAATAAAGATCTTCTGGGGGACTATCTTCCTCAACTACTAAGGGTTACAGAGCAATGTTGAGCTCTGTATTTAGACACAACAGAGTGGATCTCTCCTCTAATAAAGATTTGTCCGATCCTACTAAGTCGTTTGATACAACCAAATGTAAGGAAGAGAAATTTGTAGCTTGGAACCTGGACGTGGCTTTAAAGTGGTTGTCAGACCCCCGTTTTGAACCTGTAAGTTCAGTTTCTACGAGAGATTTAACAATGAAGACTGTTTCTGGTAGCATCAGCTACAGCTAAGCGTGTTAGCGAGCTGCATGCATTAGATAAGAGAATCGGTTTCTCTCAGGGTAATGCTATTTGTTCATTTACTCTTGGGTTTTTAGCGAAGAATGAGACCCTTTCCAATCCGTGGCCTTGTTCCTTCTCTATCAAAAGTCTGGTAGGTGTCTTAGGGCCTGAGGAAGAGGAGAGGACCCTTTGCCCTGTAAGGGCACTTAAATTCTACTTGAAAAGAACTGAAAAGATTCATGGTGCATCGAGCAACCTTTGGTGCTAAGTGAAAAATCCTTCTTGTCCTCTCTCAAAAAATGCCCTGGCATTTTTTCTTGGGCTCTTATCCTGGAGGCTCATTCTCAGTTTAAGATTGATGACTTACCTTTAGGGAAAGTGAAAGCACACAAAGTGAGAGCGGTAGCCAAGTCCATGGCTTTTAAACATAATTTGTCACTCTCCTCAATTATCCAGACAACACATTGGAAGTGTAGGTCAATATTTGCCTCTCGTTACTTGAGCGAAGTCAAAGCTATATATGAGAATTGCAGTACCTTGGGTCCATTTTTGTTTACTGGCATGGTGATGGGAGAGGGAGTGTAAGAAGTATCCCTTTTTTCTTTGCCTTGAAATAAAGGTGTTGAATTGTAGGGGAGCCTGGGGGTACCATGTACGTGGAGTGCCCTCCAGTTTGTTTTTTCTGTTGGTAGTGGTTTTTAATTCATGGTCTAGGCAACTACAGTACGTTGATTACTCTGGTTGTTTTTATGTGTATGGTACTGAGCCCAGAGCAGGGGCAACTTTTTAATTCTTTATCTGCAATTGGAAAACTCCTTCGCAGTAAAGAATCCCACCAAGTAGCAGGCGCTTCCTGGCTATACTGCCACGCCGCTACTGGTTGAGATGAGCGCCAACCAGAGGCAGTACTCTCCTGTAGCAGCTCTCTTGCCAGGTAAGGAATTAGCAAACATTTTACCAGTGTTAGCATTTTTTCTATTCTCATTTCATTACAATTTTTAATGTGTTTGAATAGTTAGAGCTATGCATCCCACCTCCTTCAATGTGGGATTCAGCTATGTAATTACTTGGTAAGTTGCTTATATAAAAATGACATTTTTTTATAATAAAATAAAGTTTTATATATATACTTACCAAGTAATTACATGATCAGAGTCCTCCCTCCCTCCCCTCACATGGATAGGAAGGCATAAACATATTGAACTGTTTTTGCTGGACTAGTTCCTCTTACCCCGAAAGTGGCAGGGGTTAGTCGCCTAACCAAAACAAAGTAGCACTAATGCAAATTTCAAAAATTCTGGCTGCTGGTTAATAGAAACTTAGCTATGTAATTACTTGGTAAGCATATATAAAACTTTATTTTATTATAAAAATATCATTTTTGTGTGCATGTAACACTCACACAGTACAGAATACAGGAGAGGAACACTTGATATAATTTTGAAACAGAAAAATTAAATTTAACTTAAAAGTTGTGGTAAATGATAAACTTGGTAAACTGTCGTTAAATTTTAAAGATAAAAAAGTTTATTCATATTACTTTTTATGCACTTAGAAAACTGTTTTGGTTTTTACTGTGTTGCCTGTTTTTGTTTGTGTGATTTTCAATTATTTTAAATTAATTATTCTTCATGGCAACTAACTATCATTTGAATTGCATTTACATTTTTTTTTTTTTCATATCTGGTACAGGAAGTTTGCATTTGCGGTACAGTGTCTTGATGAATTATTAACAAATAATGTATCTTGATTTATTTTAAGGTATTTTTGGATAGTTATTCTTGAACGTTATCAGCGCTGCTTATTAATAATTTTGCCCATTGTCAGGTCAACAGCTAAGACCCAGAAAGAGAGGAGTCGCAGTCCAAGTGCTAATCGTGAGAAAAAAGCAAAAGCTAAGAAGCCACCTTCTAAGTCACGTTCAAGGTAAGTCGGTACTGTATATTTTTAGGGTTAGAATCAATCTTTGATGTACTTTACCGTAAGAGCTTATAGAAGAAATTTCAAATTGTGTAGCAGTTTTAGTAAATAGCAAATGTATTCACCTGTCATGCCACTGATTATTAAGTCATGTTTCATGACTAATAAAGCTATTACTATTTTTTATTCTTTTACTGCCACTTTGGTAAAGAGTGACAGTGCATATTTGGTTAGCATGTCTTTGGAAAGATGTTTGTTGTTGTTAAATCTCATTAGCATTACGGAGTAGAATGGACAAGTTCCCAAATAGTTTATGCAGGTAAGTTGCATATAATTTTGACTAATGATGGATGATTTGTTAGCATTTAATCAATATGTTCAAAGTATACTATAATGTTATATTTTGTAGAGTAAAATTTTATGAAGGGAAATTGGTAAGTCTCTCTCTCTCTCTCTCTCTCTCTCTCTCTCTCTCTCTCTCTCTCTCTCTCTCTCTCTCTCTCTCTCTCTCTCTCTCTCTCTCTCTCTCTCTCTGCTTAAAAGTTTAAAAAATTTGTTGGTTCTCTCTCTCTCTCTCTCTCTCTCTCTCTCTCTCTCTCTCTCTCTCTCTCTCTCTCTCTCTCTCTCTCTCTCTCTCTGCTTAAAAGTTTAAAAAATTTGTTGGTTTGCTGTATCATCATTGGACGTGTAGGTTTAAGAAGGTCTGTTGTACAGCAGAGCTTCACATTTATTGTAAGAGTAAATGTGATTGACAGCTAAAAAAATTTATGTTGAAAAGTATTTTAGAAATGTATGGATGATGATACAACACTTCCTTCACCAATAGCTGTTTGATTGCATATTAGAGAAAGTGTGTTTGGTACTATTCCTAGACCCCAAGTTATCTTGGCCATGGTATTATGAATTAGCTTCATAAGTTTGCATGGGAGTCCTGTCTCTCCTGCCTCAAGCTCTTAAAGGAGTCTTCTCATATTTATGATCATATATGATCAGGTTCTAACAAATTATTTTGCAGTTAGTCATATTCCCATTAATATAGCCTAATTGGAAAACTGAGCTAAAGTCTCATGCCAACTGGTAAAAATATAAAATTATATATAAAAAATCTCACATGATGTAATTTCATTAGTTGGTGAGTTACCATATCAGGTTTTCTCTGTACCTTAACAAGTCAACATGAAATTAGGTTCTGGTACCAAGGCTCCATCAGTAACAAAGCCAGGTGGTAAGTGTGTTTGGTCCATTGTCTCTGAGTCTGGCTCTCTTAATCACTTCCAAAGTCAGTTATTTCAGCTAAGAGTTTGTTTTATGGAGATTATCATTTGTATTTTTGTATTTATTTTTCAATTTACAAGTATTTTGTTTTTTTATTGAAATGCACTCCTAAATATACTGCTCTGGATTGAAAAGTTTACTCATGTTTTGCAGTGATGTGCAGTTGTAAGAGGAAAAATAAATAAAAGGTTAAAGGTTCATCATTTATACTACTAAAATGTTCACTCTTCAGTGTAGGAAATATGTATATTAATGATTCAACAGAAGCAGGTGTAATAAAAAAGGAAAAGTGTATCAAAATGTATTATCATTTGCAAGTTATATACAGTTATTGTTTCTGTGCTCTGCCATTTGACCTCAAAATTGCAGGCTACAACTTAAAAACTTATCAGGATGCACCCAGGCAGAAAAAGTAAGCATGCATATATGCACACATTTTTTTAAAATGTATAGTTGATTTATATTTATAATTTGACAAATATATATAATATACATATATACAGTATATAATATATATATATATATATGTATGTATGTATGTATATTTATATATATAATGTATATTATATACATGGATAATGTGCACAGTTTTGTGCATTACTATTAGCTTGTCTTTGTGAATTTTTTATAATTGTCATTTTTAATGAGTTTTCAGTGATTTCTACATTATCATAATAATGCTAAATCTCTTACTTACCCCTAGCATTGGGTCATATGGTCAAAATTTCGCATATTCATTCAGCGCTTGTCCTTTGTAAGGTATGTGTTTCTGTTACAAACCTACGCATATTTTCTCAAAATTACATGTAATACTTTAACAGTGTAAATGCAATTACTGTTTTGATGCTTCTTTTTTTTGTTAGAGGAATACATTATGATGGAATTTGTATGTATACATTGAATACTGATGCAGCCATCACAATCTTATGTTTATAACGCTGAATGTATCAGTATTTATAAAATCACAAAATAACTTTTTTTTTTTTTCTCAAGGCTTATGGATGCCTTTCTTGTAGCTATGCTGATACCCTGAAAGAAAAACCTTCGACATAAGGTTTAATAAACTACATACATTAACAATGAAAAGAAGTGTAAACATTTTCTTTAATTATTTTTATTTAAGGCATACAGGTTGCTTCATTCACATATATTAATGCCCTGAAAGAGGAACTGTAAACATAGTATTAAATATATAATACAATATATTTTTGAGGTGAAATGTGCTCTCCATCACGGCTACTTGGTGCAGGTTCGACAAGTGTTAAAATTGAAAACAATTGTTAACGAGCAAGCCTTCTCTCAATAGTCACTCCCCCACCCTTTAGGGTAAGGGGTAAAACACTGAGTGTTTTGGTTCATCAGTTGTCTCTTGTTGGTGAACAAGGCCAGGCATGTAGATAAGTGCTCCAAAATTTGTGTTTGTAGGCAAGTTACAAGACCAGATTGGTAGTTGACATGCATATTAAGTAACTGACGTACATATGCATGAACTTGCATGGATCATCAAGAAGTGTTATACGATTCTGACAACCTTCATGATCATTGCAAGATTGGTAAATTGCCGAATTAGAAGAGAAAGATAAACTTACGAAAGAGTAAAAGAACAGTTTTGAATCTAGGGTTTCTTTAGAATTAACACCTGGTCAAGAAGTTAGAGATAAGTCTATAGTTTCTTCTTTATTAAAAATAGATCCTACTATACCCAAATATCAGCTTTCATACTATTTCTCCCCTTTTTATCACCCATTAGTCTGGGGTGTCTGGGAGTCTAAACTAGTCTGAAGGGCCAGCGGTGAGTTCGCAAGGTTGTCTGTGAGTCTGTTAGATTCTGGGTAGCAGGCAGTGAGTCCACTTCCAATAGGAAAAGAGGGAGACCAGCTTCCTTTTCCCCTCCAGTTACAAGACATGCTGAAATACCTAGTAATAGGTACAAAATGTTGTCTCTAAACAAAGTTAATGGATCAAAATCGCCCAATGAGATAATTCACTTAAAAATCACTGTTGATCTACACCACAATCCTTGCCAATCAGATAAGCTGCATAATGTTATAAAGAGTGTAAAACCAAAAATATCTCGACCATCCTTTAAAAAATCATCAGAAAGTAGCATTAAAATGAAAAATTCAGAATTGAGGACGTCTTTCAAAGAGTCCTCTAGAAAATAACCAGCATTTTCTCCTCCATATTGCAGTGGAACTGTCAAGGTCTGAGGGCTAAGTATGAAGAGCTTAAGATGCTCATGCATGAATTCTCTCCATTTTTTATTTGTTTACAGGAAACGATGTTGGATGTTAATACTCCTTGTCCAAGGGAATACACTACACATACTGAACTGCTTATAATCCTCAATTAGAAAGTCATGGAGAGAGTTTGGTTTATATTCGCCATGACATTCCTCAGATATCTTTAAGTCTGCAAACTCCCCTTCAAGCAGTAGCAGTGCAAGTAGAATTAACTAGAAAATGTACTGTCTGCTCTCTCTACTTACCTCCTGCTATAAAGATGTAGTAGGGTTGATTAATCAACTTCCTCAACCATTTCTTCTTGTAGGAGACATAAACAGTTGACATCCATTGTTGGGGGTGATGTTTTAGCTAATAGAAAAGGCAATCTCGTCTCATCACTAGTTGAAAACGAAGACATAGGGATTCTTAATACAGGTGAGCTTACTCACTTTCATATACAAACAGGCACTTTGTCATGTATTGACCTATCCATAGTTAGTTTTAACTGCCTTATTGACTTTCACTTGAGAACGTTGGATGACTGGCATACTAGTGACCATGCACCAGTAATCATTAAAAGCAATAGTAGTCCACCAGAGCATAGATCTCCTCGCTGGTGCTTGGATAAAGCAGATTGGAATAAGTTCAGGGAATTAGGTGAAATCGAATGTGATGTGGATGAGTTTAGCAGTGTTGATGATGCCATTGATTTACTTAATGGTACTCTTCATACTGGTGGATTGCATTCCATTCCTAAAATCACTGGCTTATTCTGTTGTCAACCTGTTCCTTGGTGGTCGCCTGGACTCCAGTTACTTCACCGGGCCACAAGAACTGCTGTAACTAGATTCTGATGAAATCGAACAAAACACAACATTATAGTATATAAAAAGTGTAGAGCACAGTTCTAGCATGCATTAAAAGCAGCCTGTCGCCAATCATGGTCACCTTTTATTTCTTCAGCTGTACGGAGAAGCATCAATAAAATAGCCAGCAAATATATTCCTAGCCTTCCCCCTGTATTAAAGGCTAATGGGCAATACATCACAAGTGCATTGGAAGTAAGTAACAAATAGCAGACCATTTTGAAAAAGTTTCCCAGAAATCAGAAACATCTGGATTCCAACATCATTCCATGGAAGAACAAAAGCCACTTGATTTTTCATCTAGTAAAGAAGAATCCTACAATGTTCCGTTTACTGAGAGAGAATTTGATTCTGCCTTGTCAACATGTACAGATGCAGCCCCAGGCCCTGGTGAGGTTCCATATGCAATGATTAAGCATGTATGTAAGAACACTAAGCTTTTCATAAGCCCATCAGTTTGGGAACCAGCTTTAATTCTAGCCTTTTCAAAACCTGGAAAGGAGAAATTTTTATCTGCAAGCTACTGCCCAATTGCATTGACACCTTGTCTTTGTAAGATTATGGAAAAGATGGTCAATGCAAGGCTTGTTTGGGTATTAGAAAAAAACAATATTTTATCACCGGCACAGTGTGGATTTTGAAAAATTCATTCTACTACTGATGTCTTGATTTTTCTTGAGTCATCTGTATGTGAATCGTTTGCGTCGAAGCAGCAGCTTGTTACTATATTCTTTGACCTTGTTACTATATTCTTTGACCTTGAAAAGGCTTATGACACAGCATGGAGATATGGAATCCTTAAAACTATCCATCAGTTAGGACTTGAGAACTGCCATTATTTATTAAGGCCTTTCTGACATGTCAACTCTTTCAAGTTAGATTTGGAAATACTCTCAGAAAGTAAATTCCAAGAAGAAGGGGTTCCGCAAGGAAGCCGTTCTTAGCGTTACCCTATTTGCACTTGCTATCAGTGATATTTCTCCTCATATTCCTTATGATGTATTGCACACACATTAGTTGATGATCTTTCTATATCATTTGCAGGATTGAGGATGTCTGTTATTGAAAGGAAGCTCCAACTTACAGTAAATAACATCACTAAATGGGCAGATTTAAATGGGTTTCAATTTTTGACTAGCAAAACAGTTGTTGTCCACTTTTGCCATATTCGTAGGCTTCATCCAGACCCAGATATACAGTATGTATATCAAAGGCCAAAGAATTCCGTGTGTAAAGGAAACCAAATTCCTTTGTTTAATTTTTGATCATAGGTTAACATGGTTGTCTCATCTAAAGATATTGAAGACAAAATGTCAGATTTTAAACATTTTTAAAGTTTTAGCTTATATATCCTGGGGTGCAGACTGTCAAATACTCTTAAGGTTGCATTAAGTCCTGATTTTATCAAAATTGCTATATGGGTGTGATGCATATTCTTCTGCAACCCCCAGCAGGTGGAAAATGCTTGACTCTATACAACATGCAGGCACTAGACTGGCCACTGGTGCTTTCAAGACCTTGCCAGTATCAAGCCTATTGGTTGATGCTGAGGAGTTGCCCTTACAACTCCATCGCCAGTCATCCATCCTTCACTATTGGTATAGGATGCAGAGCCTTCCCAGTTCTTTAGCCTTTCAAATTATAACAAGCGAAAGACATTTTAGGCACTGAGATGCATCCTAAATGTCCACAACCTTACGGGTATAAACTTAAACAGTTACTTGGCACCACTGATGTTAGTAGAAATGAGGTGCTTCCTTATAAAATTTCAGTAACCCCACCATGGAAATTAACAGAAATTTCATTTTGTAAATTTTTTTTATGGTTTTAAGAGAAATATGACGGATGTAGAGGTCCGTTCCATATTTATGGAACACAGTGAGGTTCATAAGGAATTCAACTTGTGTTTTCACAGATGGCTCTGGCATTGGATTTGGAGTTTTTAGTACTAAGTTTTGCACCAAAGGTGCACCTCCTGTTTTAACATCTGTTTTTATGGCAGAGTTGCTTGGGATTTTAAAAACTATTGAAAAAATAGCAATTATTGATGAAAAAAATTTTACAATTTTTAGCGACTCTAAGAGTGCATTACAGGCACTTAGTGTTTATTAACACTGCTAACCCTTGGTTTTAAAAATTTAGGAATGGGTGCACTTATCATTATAAAAAGGAACACAAATTAATTTTTGTTGGGTTCCAGCACATGCTGGTATGAATGGAAATGAAGAAGCTGACAGATTGGCCAAAGCAGCAGCTCTAGATTTACTTCCAAGAAGGTGTCCACTTTTATATAATGATTTCTTCCCAAGCATTAAAAAATTTATAATTAATTTGTATCAAGAGCATTGGAATAGTATAGGAGAAAATAAAATGAAAGAAATTATGGATGTTGTATTTCCTTGGAAGTGTGGCAGTATGCCTAGAAGATGGGAGATGGCTGTTTGCTGCTTAAGGATTAGGCATACTTGCCTAACACACTGCTTTCTGATGGCCGGGGAGAATCAACCTTTTTGTGAGGATTGTCTGGTCCCCTTGACTGTGAGGCACTTGCCATTTGAGTGCCCCAGTCCTGGAGATATTAGAAGCCATTACCTCTCTGAGGCTCTTGGTCGGGATGGCAGGTTCATCCTTGCCAAGATCCTTGGAGAGGATGTGATGTATGATGCCAGTGGCATTTTTAGATTTATTATTGACGCTGGTCTTCTCCCAAAAATATATTTAATTCATTTTCTTTTATCTTTATATTGTTTTTATAACAATTAGGTTGTTCACTTAATTGATATCGGCATCAATGACCCAGTTGTCACGATACCAGGTAACTGAACATCGTTCATTCTTTCATTGCCTACGAGTCCGCACTTTTGTCTGCGACTCCACATGGGCGTTAGCTAGTCCGAAGCTTCAGTGAGTCCACATGATGATTCTGTGAGTCTGTGCAAGGAGTCTGTGAGTCCTATTAGTGAGAGAACTTTTTACTTTTAATTTTTTACTTTTAATTCTCTGTCAGCTGGATTAGGAGAACTTTAGCTCCTGATTTGGGGAGACCATTTATTATGGGGCTACTTTTGTTCTTGCCCTTCCTGTCAACATTCTCCTTTGCCTCCTTTTTAGGAATGGGAATATGTAGGCTATCCACTCAGTTTTAAGGAATTAGTTCAGTTGTTCTTAGACAGTTCCACTCCTTCCTTTAAGTTATCTGTTTCTGTACTAGGGAGACTTGACTCAGTGGGAATGTTTGGCCAAAGATTCTCCTTTTGAAAATCCTCACTTTTATCCTGTGCCATCTGCTAGGAAGTCTGTGGTGTTCGAGCAGGGGATTTTTTTCCCCCCTCTCTTCCTGATCCAGCTGTTAGGGTCCTTGTTTTTCCAGCCAAGAGAGGTGTAGTTGTGTCTGCTAAGCCGCTTTTCTCATTTCAAGGGTCAGGATATGTATTAAAATATTGCTAATGCCATTGAAGCTGTTCTCTTCAGTGCTTTGTGCTGGATACTGTTAGTGTTGTAGGAGTGTGGCGGACTACCTCCTTTGGCCATGGATCTTTGATAATCCCTAAAGGCTTTGGTTTCCTTAACAAGGCCTCTTTTGGGGTGGGATAGATGAACTTTGGGAAAGAATAGGCAACAAGCTATCTGTTTGTGATAACTGCAGGGACAGGGAAGGAAACACAGAAGACTGAATTAGTGCTTTGCTCCTCCTTTCCCAGTCCATTGAGCAAAGTCCCCTCTTCCTCTTTCCATAAATGCACTTTGGGCAATTCTACCTCCTTCCCTGGTCTTCCTTCCGGGATCAAGAGGAAAAAAAATGTCCTTTTTTGGCAGCAAGGATCCAGTTTTCTTCTACCAAAGGGTTTGTGCATTTCCTCCACAATTTCAAGATTCCTAAATGTGATTAGCGTATCAAGCCCTCGTGTGCTGATGGTTCCAGATTGGACCGCTTCACTCAAGTGATGAAACACTGATAGACTCCCTGGTAAAGGAGGATTTTTGCATTCCTTTTAGGAATTCAGTGCCTCTTCAACCTTTCAGTCATATAGAGCATCATAGAGAAGAGACAGGTGGTGGTCAGGAAGTCTTTTTCTCCATTAGAGAAGATAGCATAAGAGGTAGTAACAACTACCTTGCTGGCCTTTTTACACAGGCTGTTCCTAGTGACAGGCATAGGAGTTTGGGTGATGGTCCCAGACATATACAGGCTCAACCATGTCAACCTCCACAGTCTTTAATCTCCATGGAGAAAGGACATGAATGTTTACAGGGGTACATGAACGACATGTACTGTTGTGTCCCCATTCATCAACTTTCTGTAAGTGCCTACTCTTTGACTTTGGGGAAAAGACATATCAATGTCTAGCTCTTGGTTTCAGGCTCAGTTCCTTGCCCCAAATATTTGCTGGGGTGCTATCCCCTAAATGTATGTTTTCTTATTAGGAGTAAAGTTACTTCTGTATCTGGATGACAGGTTATCTATGTAAGGTCCAGGGGGTTTGCGTGAGGGCAAGAGAGCCTGTATGGGGCTTGGCAAGGCCCTATCTTTACAAAAAGGTCTGAAGTCATCTCTAACCTATGCAAAGAGTGGCCTACCTGGGCATGGGGATTGATTCTGTTTTGTTCAAGGTTGTCTAACACAAGCTCGAGTAGACAATCTGATGTTAATCATGAGAGAATTCTTCTCCTCAGGTGCATGCCTCCTAATGCTGGTTGTTTTGCCTAAAGCTCTCTTCTGTGGAGAAGTCAGTTCCGAGTACTTGACTTTGGATGTTACCTCTTCAGTTGCATTGGCATGGAGAGAGACTTGGCCAGTCCTTGTGTTGCAGCGTAAAGCCAAGAACGGATCCTTTTCCTTCATTGGTCATTTTGCTTTGTATTGCTTCTCGCAGGAAAGTCCTTAGAGTCCCTGAACCCAGACCTCTCACTGTATGCGGTTGCCTCAGATGAGGAGGGGTGTGCGTTTTGAGAACCAGTCTCTTCAAGGTGCAGTCACCAGTAGAAACAAGTCTTCTCATTAACTGCAAGGAGTCATAGCTAGAAGGGATTTAAATAATTCCTGTCTCCTTGGGCGTCCCTTCTCTAGCTTATATTAGAAATATTAGAAGGTGGGGCATAAATTCGGAACCTTGGGAGCCATCATCAGACTTAGCTTCTGAACAGTGGAGAGGAAAGGTTCACATATGCCTCAGGTGTTTCCTGGTTGACTGTATATATGGTGGACATGTTAAGTCATCCGGGACAGATACTCTCCTGCATTTAATCTTTCCCTATAGGTTGCTTGGCAATTAGGGTTGTTCGGCAACCCCTCATTGATCTATATGCTGCTAAGCTGAATCAATGTCTCCCCAATTCTGAGCCCTCAAGCCTGGGCAGTAGACACTGGGATTCAGGATTGGACGTACCTATTCGTATATACCTCCCCCGTGTTTCCACTGTTGAAGGGGTTACTCTAGGGTTGAGGGCTCCGGGAACTCCATCATGTTTCTAATCGCACTTTGGTACCAGAGGATGCATTAGTTCCCAGTCCTTCCACATTTCAGTAAAATCCCCATGCATTACCTCCTTAGTAATCTGCTTTGTCAGGCGGGGAAGGGGAAAACGTTACGGAAATATCGAAATGCTCTGACTAACCTCGTGGAACTGTTGTCTAGCTCCTGAGCTCCAGAGACTTTTATGTCATCTAGGGATTTTTTCCTTATGACAAAAGAAAAAAGTATATTAATTTCTTGTTCACTATAGCTGGACCTGTATAGATTATGATGCAAGTCCAGCAGTAGTCCCTGTCTGCACTCCTATATTAACAAGATTAACAATATTTAATGGTCTGCATGTATTGAGAAATGACAAAGGGTTTTCTGTTTCCTACATCTAGGTTATAATCCATGCTGACTTGAGCAAAACCTTTCACGCTTTTCAGCTGGATCGCTGGAAATTCTGCTAAGCTGCTTTTATGGAACCTCTAGTCTTTGGCTTAAAACTCCTTAGTGGCACCTCCTTTCTACCCCAGAGGCTTCTCTCAAGGCTCTTTCATAGAACACTCCTTCTGGGGCAGTGCCTTCTGCCAGAAGAGCAAGTGGATTATATTCGATTTATTCGTTAGTAGGGCATTCACTCACCAGAGTAGAAGTATCTTTTTATGCATCCTTTCATGCTAAGATGATGTCAAGACCAAAGCTCTTCCAAGAGTTTTCTCTGTCCCAGCTTTAGGGACCCTGACTCCTGGAGAAAGAGTTTCTTTGATGCCCTGTCAGGGTCATAGAGATTTATACATCACATTTTAACCATTAAGGAAGCAATGTAAGAACCTATTTTGCACCGTCAAGAATCCTTAGGTTCCTAGGTCTTAGATGCCATGGTTTTCTTTATTAATCCTTAATCCTGGAAGCACATCATGCATTGTTTCCAGAGGATTGCCCCCTTTTGTTGGTGAAAATGCCCAATGTTAGAACAAAACAACAACATCAATTAGTTTTCATTAGCACCTCTCCCTAGACTGTCAGGTCTTGGCTGCACAGTGGAGGTGTAAATCTGTGTTCTCCTCTAACTACTTGAGAGCTGCCTTATCCAGCAGGGACTACTGTACACTAGCACCTTTAGTTGTGGCAGGGAAGGTTTCTACTAGTCTCCCCCTTTTGTGTTACGAACAGGTATAGGTTTTCACTATCGACCCCATCCTGGGTAAGAACCTTATGTATCGGAGTTTGTACATGGTAATATCATACTCTTGTCTTGAGTGCAGGATTGTGCTGAGTTGTAATTGCTTTGTTTCTCTTAGGTAGGAACAAACGAAGTTCATTATTAGAGTAAATAATGTTGGACTAATGTTGCGGAGCCATTACTCCTCATTGGAGAAAGCTATCCTGAGCTGGTGGTCTTTTGGGTGTGAGATGCCACAGCAACTCAGCAGGTAAGTGGTAACTCTTCAGGGATCATGTTTAGTTTTGGTTTTAGCTTCCATCAACTCTACAGGCCTGAGGTACAGAGGCCAAACTTACCATCCTGCATTGCACAATCTCAACCAATGGCTATATTGAGGGTCCACGTTCCACCTCCTTGCAATACTGGACCTTACCTGATGAAGATTCTCTCTGACAAGAACTTGCTGTGCGATCATTTGTATTTTTAATATCTGATAATTTGGTTATAGGGAAATCTCTGGTCCTCCTCCAGCACACAATGTTGGAGTCGGCTAATGATGGAGGGTAAGTTTCACCTCAAAAATAATGAATTTTATGGTAAAATCCATCATTGAGAGCCCTTCCTCCTCCCCTCTTAAGAGATTAATAGCCAACTGATGAACCAAAACACTCGCTGTTTTACCCCCTCCCCCTAAAGGGTGGGTAACTATTGGGAGCATTTCACTCGTTAACAATTCTTTTCAGTTTTAACACTTGCCGAATCTGCACCAAGTAGCCACAGATAAAGCTAATGATGGAAGGTAAATACCTAAAAATTTATTTAAAAAAAAAAATCATTTTTATCATTATTTATTTTATTATTAGGCAAACTACATCCTTAGCTGGAAAACCAGGAAGCTACAAGACCAAGGTTCCCAATGGGGAAAGCAGAATAATAGAGAAAGAGAAAAGCAGAAGTTAAGAAAACTAAAAAAAATAACAAATAAGATCAGTAATCCATAAATTATACTCACTCAAGCCTGGTTGTATAGAAAATGTTTGTACCAAGTTTGAACTTCTCTTGTTCCAACAATTTAACTAATGAGTAAGATGATGTTCCTGAATTTGGTCACAACAGGAACAAAATGCCTAGAAAATGTGGTATTAAATCAAGCCTCACAAAGAGAAAGCAAGACTTTGAATAAACAGAATATTCAAAACAGGTGCTCTGTATTGGATAGTGGAGTCTGGGAGGCTCTGAATGCAGTTGATGATCAAAATTATGATAATTTTGAAGCATGCACATTGAGCGAATGGAACTATGGTACCAGAAATTAAGAATTTCGGAAAGAGAAAAGATGAATTCTTTTATTATCCCTTAGCGTGCCATATCTGCAATTTGTTGGCTCTAGTCCCTTGGTGATTATTTGACAAGTTAAAATTTTGAAATTTCTTGTTTATTTTTTCCTACTTTCTAGGCATGTTTTTGATTTCTCTTGAGTGTACTGTACACCAGGTTGGTTATAGGTGACTGTATGTATGTCTATGTACAGACATATGTATTTATTTCCAGAATCATCTCGTCTCGGTATTCTCACACTTCTTAGTACATCACGACAAGCTTTGAATCTAGGTCGGACATAAATAAATACTGTATCCTCTTTACTCTTATGATGGGATTCAAACCCAAGCACAGTGATAAAAGTGAAACTACACTTAGTTGTCCTGTTCTACCAGGAAGGATAAAATTCTATTTCAGTTTGTCCATATATGTATCTGTTGATTCAGATGATTATTACTGAACTGGAATATAGCCATCCCCACCATTGTAACATTATAGGGTATTGCTTCTTAAGCTGAAATTTATATAGACATAAATTCTATTAGTCACTGGAATTGAATCTTACACACTATTAATAACATTATTGTATCTGCCCTTGCATAATGTACAGTATGTAGTATGTGACTACTGTGGAAATATTGCAATTAGCGGTGGTCCAGCTAAGAATTGTTTGACAATGGGAATTGAAAAACAGAGCTTAAAGTAATCAATAGCATTTTATAGAGACACCATGACCAACTGGTCCTTCGATCCAGCTCGTCAGGATTATCAGTCGAACTCTAATGCATCTCACCCGCGGAGACGCCCATCAAGGTGGGTAGTTGTGTATGAAGTTATGCTTTTACCAGTTCTTTTGAGGTTTTATTTTATGTTGCTGTAAAGCTTAGTTTTTTCATGGTCTACAGTTGCTAGAGGTTTTATTAGAAACCAAAACTTCTGTTACCTAAATCCCACACCTCATGTACAACACTTTGAATGCGTTTCTAGCATTCTGTTTCTTAAATACCAATGTCTTGGGTAAGTATTGGGTAGAACAGTGTGATGTTTGGTTGGTATGTACTCATTACTGTATCCACTTTGGTTTTAAGCTTCAATTCTTTGCCCTGTTATATGCAGCTTACTCTTTAGGTTTCCCAGCAAAATTTAAAATAAATCTCATTACATTCTCAAGTGAAACTCATTATGAAAGATTCATATTGGTTACACAGTCAGCTTTCTATGATGGACTTAGGTTATGAGAAATAAAGATGAACTGGAATAATAGTGATTTTGGGCCACAAATAAAAGCTACTCTCCTCTCAGTTACTGCTTTTCATTTTATCTTTTATGGTTAGTCAGAATAGAGTAATAACAAAGATAGAATATTTATAACAGGTTATGAAATAACCTGTAATATTTATAACAGGTTATGAAATAACCTAAATGAATTTCTGTTACCCCTTTTTTTCTGTTTATTTTCTACAAATCAGTAAACCCCCCAAATGTGCATTCTGTTATTTTTCCACCATCTCAAGTTCAACAATAAAGAAAATAGCATTTTAATGCTTACAGTAAAATGCAACTAGTGAATGGCAATGATCCTAGAGCAATCTAAGTGCCTCCATCTATGTATAATTGTATTTACATATATCTTGCTGTTAACCTTTCTTATTCTTAATCATCTTAAACATTTTTACATAAGCTTTCCCCTTTTATGAGGCTTTATGCTTAAATAAGATTTTTCTAGCTGAACTCCCAGCAAGTCTAGGTCTTCACCTGTTCCTTTCTCTTCATGATTTCTTGGGTTGTCCTACAGGTCTTCAAGACTATTGCTGTAATGACAAGTGTTCCCTATCACATTTAAAAAAAAATCTCAATCCTTAAGACCTCAATCTTTTCTCAAGCCACTAGATACCACAGTAAACCCCCGTTTTTTGCGGTCTCACTATTCACGGACTCGCATATTCTCGGATTTCTCTGTGGAACGTTACGTACCCATTATTCGCAGAAAATTCTCCCATTCGTGGTATTTTTCATTGAGAAATATTCACAGATTACTGTATGTTCATATTTTCATGACTAAAGTGCACTCTTTGTGAGAAAACTATTAAAATACTCAGGCATAAGCATTTTGAGAGGGTTTTTTTGTGTTTAAACTATAAGAATAGGCAACTCTAAGTATTTATTAGAGGGGTTTTAAGTATTCGCGGATTTTAGTTATTCGCGGGGGGGGCGCGTCCCTGCGAATACGGGGGTTTACTGCACATCTTCCCACTGCAATCCAGCCACGAATCTAACATTTCCATGGTCACACCCTATCAAAAATCTCTCTCTCTCTCTCTCTTTCCTACTTTTTTTATTTTTTTTTTTTTTTTTAATTGGTGTTTCCCAGGGTAATACAAATGCTCTACCTGAGCCCCACTTGTGATACATCTGTTACAATCAGTGCACAGTACAGAGTTAACACCACAACCTTCCCACAATAACCACATAGCCACTTTCCTGATTGTACATTTTCTTTTGATTCCTTTCCAAACACCTTAAAGTTTTGTTTTTCCTACATTTATTTCCAGTCCCTTCCATCCTACTCTCCACATTTTGGTTATTTTCAGTATTCCTCAGTTGGTTAAGTATCATTGGGAGGAAAAACAAAACAGAAGATTATGAACACTACCTCATTTCTCTGTTGTCACGTATACAAAGTTATCTATATAAAGCAACTCCCAGGATGCCTCTTATCTGCACCCCCTTTGCAGCTGTTACTATTATAAACAACCAAGAGCACAAATTCTTCCAGTACACTTTTCATTGTCTTCAGTATAGGTCTTGGTTTATGGTATAGTAACATCAGTTGCTAAATGAGTCTTTCTGGTTCCTTTGCCCTCATTATGCTCAGTTAATTGTTTGTCTCAGTAGTCTCGGATGTCTTTTCAGGACATCTGAGATACTACCGAGACAAACAGTTAATGGGGCAGTATGAGGGCAAAAGAACCAGAAAGATTTGTAAATCTTGAAAAGATTCACAAATCTGTGATATAATCTATTCTGTGCGTGGTCCTCCGAACAGTCTTTGTTGTCGTATGCTGTTCCTTTCAAGTTTCTAACATCTTTGCCTTTTCTTGGAATAGACAAGATTTCATCCCTTCATGTTTCTTCCTGTCTGGGAAGTTGCTTCCATGGTCGGGTATTTTCCTTGGGAACAGTTCCTGGGTGCTTTTTGTCGTTGGACTTGCAGCAGAAGTTGTGCCGCCTTCTCCTTTGTCGTTATTTTGTTCTCCCGTCTGTGGATGTAGGCTTAGAGTCTCTCCTACTTAGTCAGTCACTCTCTAAGGAAAGAGAACATGGCTGCTTGATTTACGTGTCCATAGACAAGGGTTAGGCAAATGTAAGATGTGTCATCATACATTGTTGATCATCTTGGTGTATTCTTTGTGTAATATGGCATGTCGGAGAGATATTGCTGAAGCTACAATATGCCGATTGTCTCTTAACAAAAGGTTCTTTTTCCAAGAGTCAAGAAGAGCGGCCTTGCATGTTGTTTCTACTTTCCAGTACATTTCCAGATTGGTAATGTTACCGATGTACTTTCGATTACAATGGGATCGTTCTTCCCGGAACAGAGTTGCTCTTCTGGAACAGTCTTTCATTCCTTTCACATACGTGTGATGGGGTGGGGAGTGGAAGTTGCCTCAGGATGGTGTGTCTGGGAACGGACCATCAACCATACTCACATGAAGGTTTGGGAAGAGACCGGGATGGCGTAAGGTCATACCACATTGAAGCACCGATTTTGTCCGATCGTTTGGTGAAGAGCATTGATAGCACTTCTGTGGATATCTAGAAAGGCGACAACTCAGGTTCAAGAACATCAACAGCACGTCTGTGCAGTGCCTTTTGCTTATGTACATGTTTTAGTTTGACCATTGGGTAACGGCCAACGGATGTTATGATACCATCTACATACGAGCAAATGGGATCATTTTACCAACTTTTATGAATGTACGGCTAACTCATTCGAACATATGGAGCGTTCGTCCAGATGTTTACGATATATGTTACGACTTTCAACAGTCGTTTCATTGATAGTATCCATCTGTTTCAATAACGTCTACAACCAAATGAATGAGTTCGTTCTATCAGACTTACGGCCATCATTGCGTGAATTGATGATCTTTCACATATGTGTTCAGTAAGAGACTCGACATTTTTCAGGTAGGAAGAAGTCTCTTGTTTCATTGTTCTAATTCTAACCCTGACTCTTGATTGTTCCTACACTAATATTAACCTCGACTTTCTGAGCCAAGGTAATTACAGTTCATCAGTACGGGTGTCTTCGGATACCCGTTCGTTTTCAACTACAGGTTGGTTTCTTACAGTGAAGTTATGCAAAGCCATACTGCCCTACACTTCCGAAACAGGGGATCAGTTAACACTGATTGTGCGATCAGAATTACTTTTGAAGCTCTGTAGATCTATGGATCAGGCCTACTCCTCAGTACAACAGCCTCAGTGTCCTCTTCTGCAAGTACTCTTAGCACATAGGATGAGTTCTGGTGTATGAAAAGGTCTCCCTATTCCTTCCCATCCTCTCTCAGAGAGGTGAGACAGGACTTAGCCTAATGGTTAGATGACAGATATCTCCTTGGAGTGTTGTTAAACACTTCCTCTCCAGAGATATGCCCCAAGGCATCAACCAAAATGCAGTCACCTACACTTGAAGAGGTTAGGTTGGTTACTTAACCTAACTTAGCCTAGCCTGACTAGTTCTAGCTTAACTTACCAAACCTGCTCTTCAGTACCCTGGAACTTCTTGCCTCATGGCATCAACCAGAAGGGCTAGGTTGGGTTAGGTTAGGTGAGGTACTTAACCCAACCTAGCATAGTCCAATCTAAATCTAAACCTAGCTTAACCTGACCTAATCTGCACCTTAACCCTTAATGGGTGGGAAGCGCCATATGAGTATCTATGACAGGTTTTGGGTCATGGATGGGAGAACTCATCTGAGTATTAATATTACGTGCAATACGATTTGGATGAATTCAGCGGGAAAGAGGTTCGTAGCACTTCAGTGATCCATGAGTAACTAATGGCAACTGTAGACACTAGCTCAGCTCAGGACAGAGGGAGTCAGTATGCTTCTTGACTTGATGGGGGAATGTTTTGCCCCTCTCTCTCCCATGTCATAATTTTATTTATTTCCTCATAAATATACCCAGGAATTGCTGTTGGTTTTAGTTCTTATCTTTTCTGATAGTATGTCAGCTATAATTGTAATTTTGCAAAGAAAAGTGCAAAGAAATACTAGAAAAAACATGTATACCTCAGTAAATCTAAAAAATTTTACAACAAATGTACTCAGAGTTTGTTGCTGATTTTAGTTCTTAGCTGTTATGATATTGTGTGAGCTTTAATTATAATTTTACAAAATAAAATAAAATAAATTATTAGAAAAAACATGTAAAACTTGGTAAAATTTACGAGTGTCTTGCAAAAGAGGTCCCACACAGGGTTGTAAATACTGTAGTCACTTTCAACTTCCCTTGGAATGTATGGAAAATTTTTTAGAATTTTTTTCGTCCACCATGTGCATTTGCATGCCTTCCTCTTTCAATTTTTTTTTTTTTTTTTCTCTTAAATTGGCCAGCCTTGAAGTTTGCCCCATTTTGGGGTGTGCATGATATATATTCAGCCCGTCCCTTAATGGTTAATAACCTGAATCATCGTAGCTCTCCAAGCCTCAGGATCCGAGGATAGGTGTTCCGTAGTGTTGTTAAGGAATGGTACCACAATAGTTCCTTAATCAACATGAGGGAGTGGGGGCTAGTGTTCTATCATCTCCTCAGTTGATGGTGCGGGTGCACCGGTTTGCGTTAGCACACTCAGAACAGCGATTAATCAGGCACATTCCAGGGTGATTGATGTATGGCAGACAAGTTTGGTGACTAGAGTTGGTGTTAGCGATAATTGGTCTTGACACCTTGACGTTTCGAAGAATTGTTCGATCTAGGAAGACATCATTATTCCATCATTCTCGATACACCGAAGTTGTTACTGTTCAGCTCTGTCTTTACGAACTATGGGCATATCAGCCATCGTCTGTACCACATTGAAAATATAGCTTCTCATCTGGTCAGCGAAGTTTAGCAACAACTAGGTCTGGTCAGTACTTGGATAGGTGACCTGGAAACACCGAATGCTGTTGACATCTAGGAGATGTCTTTCGCATCCAATGTTAGAAACACTGGGGCTAGTCAATACTTGGATAAGTGACCCCCTAGGAACTTCAGATGCTGTTGGCGTCTAGGAGACATATTTCGCATCCATGATTCAAGTCTTGGGCTTACAACTTCCTGTCGTTCTGTCAGATTCGTCGAGAGATCAACGGTGTATTCCGTTTCTAAGGACCCTAAAGGCTACCAAGTGCCACTTCAGACTTCACCACCAAACTAAGTACTGACAACTTGTTTTTGGTTCCGACTCGGCCAAGAAGTGGTGTCTAGGAGCTCCATTTCTTTTGACTTTATGTAGTTACACTCCCCCTATGAGGAGTGGCAGATTTTGGATTTGTAAGCAGAGAAATGTTATGTGGATATTAAGTCAGTTTCAGGCGTCTCAGGGTCCGAATAGGCACTCCTTTGATTGACCAGGGTGGCAGTCTCCCACATTTCCTTTTAAGCACAGTTATTTTTACATTTTCAAGAGTCTCAAGATCCAAAGATAGACACTCCTTGGGGTGATAGCGCAATGACACCATGGTAGTGCCATGGTCAACAAAGGGCCAAGTGTCCTTTTATCTACTCTATTGCAGTGCAGGTACGCGAGTAGACGGTAGAACATCCAGTATAGTGGCCAACCAGACAAATCCCAAGCAAGGTGGATGTAATTACAAACAGTTCAATTAATAAGGTCAGGAGATAAGGACAGTTGATCTTGGGACCTTGACTTCTGGAAATTTGTTCAACCTTTGAAGAAGTTTGATCATAGTCCTTCTTTTCTCGACTTACTGAAGTTGGCGCTGTTCTGCTCTGTCTTCTCGCACCCTTGAACAAGAGACATCTTTGGTATCCATTTACATCTGGAGCTACGTGTTTCGAAGATGATCAGTGAGAGTGATCATTCCACTTCTGTGGTTCCAATTGCAGTATATCTTTGTCGCCTCCTTAAAGACTAGACCCTTAGCCCAATGCCAACAACTCGTTCGTTAGCTTCAAGTTGGCTGAGAAATGGGGTCCAATTGTCATTTCTGAGACTAGGGAGACGATCAAACGAACGTACCCCCTAAATTCCTGGTGGACATCAGTACATTTCGGGCCAGATCTTTCGAGGCCAAGGGCATTGGTCTCTACATCGCATTCAGGAAGAACCTGTCGGTCAAGTACTAGGATGGAATGCAATTGTGCAGACCACATTCATCTCCATTTACGTTGGGATGTTGCCCAAAGGTCCTTGGACCACCTTTTCCTTGAGTTATGGTGGATGCTCAACAAGCCATGTAGTTCACCCAGCTCTTGAGGGACAGCTTGCATCTTGCCTAAAGGGTGTTGCTGCAAGGAAAAGGTGTTTGAGGGATTGGCCTCCTCCCTTTCTCCTGTCTTCCTTCCTCTTCCAGTGGGCAGAGAAACAGTGAACGAGCCATCATGTGCTGGACGGGCGTGCATGCAGTTGACCTAGATGACTGAGTATCCTATCTATAATATACAGTAGCTCCATTTGGGTTAGTAGATGCAAACTCTCCCTTCTATCTAGCAAGGGGAGAGAGAGACTGACTATGAACAAACCAGTTGGTTATTCTTAGCTTTATACAGTAGTCTCCAACAATGTGAGTTCCATCCAAACCTTTTCAAATCAAGGATATTACATTTCATTAATCTGAAATGCCCAGAAGTCTGGTAATTGAACGTCTCTCTTGTTCAATAGATCAGAGTTATGATCTCCTTCCTTTGCTCTTTCATGACCAGGAAGAGAGTACCCAAGTGAGCCGAACTACCAGTCAGTTCAGATATTTACTCGGAATCCTCACTCCAAGAGTAAGTCTCCCATATGTAAAGACAGGATTTGTATTTGTGTAGGAACAAATGACAAATTTTTGAAGTAATTTGTATTTTTCCTAACACACAAACCTAAGGTCTCTACATAAAGTGCCCACCTCTTACCACCCCTCATTCTCTTACCTGGGCCAAAAGGTAAACTGCATAGAGTTGATTGAATGCACGCCAACTTAGTGGGCGGTGCTTCCACCCATACCATTGGTAGCTATTACCATAACTACCTTGCAAAAGTTTATCAGCTGGTTTTCAGCTCGCTGAAAGTTAATCCCTTATGTAAAGACCTCAGGTTTGTAAGTTGGGAAAAATACAAATTACTTTAAAAAAATTTTAATTTTTTCTTGCAGTTGCCTTCTTGTAAAATTAGCTACTGCAGTTGATCTTTGTGGCATGATGCCAAACTAAATTATTAATTTGAAAAATTAAACATTGCTTTTTCTTCAATGGCTTTCTGCCAAAAATTATTAAATTGAGAAAATATACTTTGCCTTTTCTCCAACACTTTTCTCCTATTCATACAAATACAGTTCATTACCATATGGAAAAACAATGTTTTTATATTTTTCTTCTTCTTCTTCTTCTAACAAGCCCACAGGGGCCATTGACTTGAAATTCAGGCTCCCAAAGAATATGGTGTTCATTAGGAAGAAGTAGGAGGAAGTAAGAGGAAGTAAACGGAAATGCAGAAAGAAGAGATCCCACTTATTAAAAAAGAAAAAATAAATTGATAAATAGATAAAAATGTATTAAAATGCAAGGAGAATAGTATTAGGGTAGTAATGCATTGCATCTTTGGTTGAACTTCTGAAGTTCCAATTGCACGACATACCCTTGATGCTCCCTTGACTCTTCTCATTTTCCATAAGAAATTGAGTGAGGGTAAGGGACTAATGGGTTAGCATGAAAAGATGTGTTGTTTTCATAAACATTTTGCCAAAATAGCAGTTTAGTAGGGAGGCTTGGGGAGAATAGCGCTTACATTTTCCCAGAATAGCAGTATAGGAGGGAGGGCAAAGGAGAGTAAAATGTGGGCAAATCCTAGTAACTTAGGAACCTTGAGTTTAGAGATGAAAGGATTTTAGGCTAATATCAAAAAGGCTAGGTATGAGGGTTGTGGACATGCAAAGCAAAGTAGCTGGAGGTGAGCACGTACCCTCAACCTGAGGCATAAAGGCAGATATCCTGGAAGCCATTACTCAAAGGAGTGCCAAAGAGATGGAGGTGAAAGTTTCTTTTAGCGGTAGTGCGCCTTGCACCGGCAGGTGTATCCAATAAGAAAACATAAAAAAAATTTCAGGTTCATCTATCAAAATTTTATGAAGGAAAAACTGTAAACACCTTCCTTCTCAAAGTATTCATGAGACCAAAGATACAGTACAAGCCGTAGTAATCACCTGACACTTCATTACCCATATGAGAAAAGAGAATGGCATTCAAAAGTATGCCGAAGATAAAACTTGATAGGTTTCATTGGCCTAAGTAGGAGATCTGATGAGAAGTAGCCGCCAATACAAAAATATCCAAAGGTGCAACAGTCAGATCTAAGCCACAGTGTCACTGCAGCCTGGCATTGCGATCCAGGGCAGAAGAAGGCCTGACCATTTACTATTCCTTTCAAGTTTGTAACATTGCCAGCCAAGATGTTGGGCTTGCTGACACACTCCGAGGATGTGAGTTGGAGATGAAAACATCACCTAAAAGTCAAATTGAGGAATGATGATTAGACTCCAAGGAGGCAAGTTGGAGATGGAAACGCCACCTTAAAAGTCAAATTGAGTAATGATTCCATGAGATGTTAATATGGAAGCCTTGTTGGTATTTTCAAAATTAATGCTAGATCCCTGCTAGGAGTCTTGGGGACTTGGTAGGTATAGGTTTCCAAAGTTACAAAGTAATTCTGAAAGAACTTATATGGAGTGCAAGTCCAACCCTTGCTTCAATGAATTCATGAGAAGGGGCTGCCATTATGTTTTTTTATCAGTGATAGCTTCTGAAACTATAGAAAATGAAGTCACCAGTGAAGGGAACAGAGGCATTGAATGTTATGTTACTTATATCACAGCATACTTCCCTGGGTAATGGTTAGTTTTTGATGTCTTGTTGGTTATCATGATTGTAGCGGCTGCAAATTTCAAAAAGCTAGTTTGCTGGAGTTCTTGCTGGTAACCGCCATGAGGAAAGGTGAAGTATTTCTAGGGGAAATGGAAACTTAACAAAGTAAGAGTGCATCAGAAGTTTCTTCCAAAGACAGATAATTGTGCTTGCCTATGACTAATTTGGATGGCCAGCACTCCACTCCTTCTAAAGCTATAACAGAGCAAAGAGAATCATGTTGGTGTTTTGCAGATGCTCACAACTACTTGAATTGGCTTCATATGACCAAGGGGTGGGAAAGGCAAAGCTGTCCAAGTTATTGTACAAATGCAAAATTGTGTTTATCCCCCAAGCCACCGGATCTGGTTGAGTGAGCAATAGACTGGCAACTTGTTGTTCAGTAATGCTGCAGATGTAGGTTGATAATGGTGGTTGCCAATCCAGGGGCCATACAAACATTGACTAGAGTGAATGTTTGAAGGAGTTTCTTCCACCTGCACAAAGATTGATATGTGCCACTGATTTCTCAAGTAAGCTGTGGCAGTAAGGTTGCTGGACATGATGTGACTGTCCATCCTTCCCAGGATGTCCCTAAGGTTTTTTACCTTATTAAGCTTTCATTTAGAGAAATTAATGTAGGAAGGTTAGGTATTTGAATTTTTGTTTCTAATTAAAAGTGATGATAGACAATGCACAAAATAGACATTGGGTTTTTGGAAGGCATTTTGTGATGCTCTTGCAATTTCTTGTGTCAGAAATTCCTAGATTTTGATCATGAAGTTTGGGTAATTAGACTGTTTGATGCTGCTGTGGCCATGTTAATCACAAGAACCTTGTTTTCAGACACAGCTGAGGGTAGTTTTTATATTTCTTGTTATTGAAATTTTAGCAAACAAATTCCAAAAATAGTTGTTGTAGCCGGGAGTAGGTGTTTTATTTCTTGATATCAAAATTTTAGCAAATTCCAAAAAAAAAGTTGTTGCTGAGCACTAGTGGCTACAGAAGTGTATCGTCTGTGTTCCCTAGGGTAATGTAATTGGCCCTGAATCGATCCCATTTTCTGACTAGAGACCTGTGATTGTCGAATCTCTCAAACAAATTAATGAAAAGGCAGTGCATGGTGCACGTTACAGGGGATTAAGATAAACCTTAACAAAACTATTTTGGGACATTGGATCCTCCTTTTGCAGTATTGACGGTATTTATTTAACTGTATGCCACTCATTTAATGTTCTAGGTGTTCTTGGTTGCAAATTCAGATTTTAGAAACATCCAGTCCATCTCTTCTTTGGTTGCATATAACATTGGTATACCTAATGTTTTCTATTCGTATATGTTTTGAATAGTTCCCTTTGTTTGGTCTGTAGCAGCTGGCTCAGCTTAAATTGTTAAACAAAAAACATAAGTTCTAATAAATCTCTTATCCTTGATCTGGATTTTGTTCCTCCCCAACTCAACCATCCACCATGTAGTACTGTACTTGATACAGCAGCTATTCCTCATATCCAAGACAAAAGGATGAGAGAAAAGGTCACCAACTCATGCCACCACCAGGTAGAAGCTGATTTCTAGGTTGCTAACCTGCTCTCAGACTTGAGTAACACCTAGCCTTTGGTAAACTCTTATTGTGTCATTCGAGACTTGTTTGGAACAGTTTAACACACTTGAGCATTCTGTTGTTAATTGTATTCACATGAACATCAACATTAACCCTTAAACGCCTACTGGACGTATCATACGTCGACTAAAATTGTCTGTTGGGTGCCAAGTGGACGAACCGTACGTCAACTAAAATTGTCTGTTGGGTGCCAAGTGGACGTACCGTACGTCGACTACAAAAAATTTCAACCTTCGGTCAAATTTGACTCGACCGAAATGGTCGAAAAACGCAATTGTAAGCTAAAACTCTTACATTCTAGTAATATTCAATCATGTACCTTCATTTTGCAACAAATTGGAAGTCTCTAGCACAATATTTTGATTTATAGTGAATTTTTGAAAAATAAAACTTTTTTCTTCCCATGTAAACTCTGCTGAAAATTTCAGAAATTCTTTTGTCATTTTGTCGTAATTTTTACACTGTTCTATATTAGCCGTTAAATAAAGTTTTATATATGAAAATGTGTGCAGTTTCATGTGAAATACAGCAAAATACAACCCATGGTTGTAGCTTTTATCAGTTTGGAAATATTTTCATATAAACCACGATAACTTAAAATTTCAACCTTCGGTCAACTTTGACTCGACCGAAATGGTCAAAAAACGCAATTGTAAGCTAAAACTCTTACATTCTAGTGATATTCAATCATTTACCTTCATTTTGCAACCAATTGGAAGTCTCTAGCACAATATTTCGATATATGGTGAATTTTTGAAAAAACTTTTTCCTTACGTCAGCGCCAGAAATTCTTTAAATCACGTTGTCGTAATGTTTGCACTGTTTTATATTAGTCGTTACATAAAGTTTTATATATGGAAATGTGTGCAATTTCATGTAGAATACAACAGAAAATAACTCATGGTTGTAGCTTTTATCAGTTTTGAAATATTTTCATATAAATCACGATAACTGCCAAAATTTCAAGCTTCGGTCAACTTTAACTCGACCGAAATGGTCAAAAAATGCAATTATAAGCTAAAACTCTTACATTCTAGTAATATTTAATCATGTACCTTCATTTTGCAACAAACTGGAAGTCTCTAGCACAATTTTTCGATTTATGGTGAATTTCTGAAAAAAATTTTTTCCTTACATCTGCGCTGTAACTTTCGGCGAACATCTCAGAAATTCTTTCGTCATGTTGTCGTAATGTTTGCATCGTTTTACATTAGTCGTTACATAAACTTTTACATATGAAAATGTGCGCAATTTCATGTAGAATACAACAGAAAATAGCTGGTGGTTGTAGCTTTTATCAGTTTTGAAATATTTTCACATAAATCACGATAACTGCCAAAATTTCAACCTTGGTCAACTTTAACTCGACCGAAATGGTAAAAAACGCAATTATAAGCTAAAACTCTTACATTCTAGTAATATTCAATCATATACCTTCATTTTGCAACAAACTGGAAGTCTCTAGCACAATATTTCGATTTATGGTGAATTTTTGAAAAAAACATTTTCCTTACGTCTGCTTGTGATAACTTCGGCGAACATCTCAGAAATTCTTTCGTCTCGTTGTCATAATATTTATACCGTTTTATATTATTCGTTACATAAAGTTTTATATATGAAAATGTGCGCAATTTCATGTACAATACAACAGAAAATAACTCATGGTTGTAGCTTTTATCAGTTTTGAAGTATTTTCATATAAATCACGATAAATAGAAAAATTCTACTTTCAGTCAACTTTAACTCGACCGAAATGGTCGAAAACTGCAATTGTAAGCTAAAACACTTACAGTTTAGTAATATTCAACCAATTAGCTTCATTTTTCAACAAACGGGAAGTCTCTAGCACAATATTTCGATTTATGGTGAATTTTAAAAAAAATTTTTACGTCCAGCATATTACAATTCATGCATCATTTTGTGATAATATTTTCTCTGTGTTGCTTTGATCGTTTTACAATCATCGCAATTTAGTGTACAATACAACTAAAAAAAATTAATTCATTAGCTTTAACCGTTTTGCTTACAGCGCGATTTGTATACAATTATATACGAGGTTTTTTTTTTCGCTGTCATATATTCCAATATGTATATATGATAATGATATTTTTTTCATTTCTGATGGTTGCATACTAAACTTCAGGCAATGACAAAAAAAGGAGCCAAAAATGAACTCTTAATCTTAAAAACTAAGCGTGCTGTGATTTTTTGAAAAAACTTTTTTCCGCTTTGGCGCTAACTCACGAACGCCCGGCATACGGGAGACATTTTTGTAAATAGAGGCTCGGCGTTTAAGGGTTAAAGAGTGAAAGAAGGATTTCCTACTAAATAAGAGTAATATCTTTAATCTTTGATAATACCCATCTCCATGAAAGATCATGCCCTTGAACTTGAAGTGAAAGTTAAGATAAACTTTTGGTTTGAAAGAATTGAAAATTTGGCTGTAAATGTGATGAAGACAAATGAGTTTCAGCAAGTATGTGAGAACATACAATATACGATAAATCTTTTCTTTTCATTTGCATTCAACATTCTCCCTTAACAATTCATCCTACTGTCATTCTTTATACAGTACTTACACCCAGATTCTAAGAAGAATAGACCACTTCCATTCTTCCACCAGTTGTGATAACATTCTTTGCCCCATCTTCCAGGTTTCCATTTAACCTCATCAACTTACACGTGCTCACATTTACCATCAGCTTTTTCATTTTGTAAGCACTAAAACTCATTTACTTGTTTCTGTAGTTTTTCTTCATAGTTCCTAAGTAGCACAGCACCATGTGCAATCATCTACCATTTTGCATTAAATTCATGACTATTTTTTCATCACTCACCCTTGCACGTACTTCTACTGTCCGTTCTCTGACTTTTTGCATTACTCCATCCATAAAGATATTTTTTTATTCCTAGACTTACTTTGGCACCGAACCAATCACATTTGCCCAATTATTCTAACATGCTTCACTTCCATCATTAAAACTCTAAATTTTAATGCCTGTAACATATTTTCTGCACTATCCATTGCTTCACAATTGATTTGAGAATAAGTTTCTTTTTTGGGGGGGTCCTGCATACCATGAAAGTTAATGTCCTTTTGTTATAAAACATAACTGTTCCACAATGAACACTTCATCTGTACACCCTCTTCCCTCTCAAAACCTTTACTTTAGTCTTTCTGTTGTCAGTCTTATCTTATTTTTCAAAATGGAGCTCTTAATTCACTTAAATATTGTGGAAAAATTATTCCTCACCTATTCCTTTGTGATTTTTTCTTTCAAAAAAACTTTGGTTCTTTCCATTTTGACCCCTAACTATACATCTCTCAACAGCCACCTCCACAAGAATTCTTACTTTAACCTTTTCTGGTCTTGCATCACATCTTCTATCCTCCACAATTAGCATATCTTAGAAATATTCACGCCACCATCCCAGAAATACATAACTCTCAGATAGCATCTCACCATTTGCATTTTTTTTTTATCCTGAGATCCATTTTTCATTAACCTCTTGTTGCTGGGGATGGGTGAAGGAGTGCACAATGACTTTCATATCAGTTTAAGGAATGTAGGGATAAAATTGACATTGGCTAGAGAAAACAAGAGTAATATTTAATGTGTATGGTCCAGTAAAGGGAAAGAATGAAAGAGATTGTTTATGGTAAGAGCGCATCTTTGCTTGGCTGGTTTTGTATAATATGAAAGGATGGTTGTGTTATTTAAACACAAGTGTTATAATCACCAGTATTCACACCCAAAAGGCATAGGCTTTAATCCTGGTCAGGGTAGGTGCTTTTATTTCATGCAATACCTAAGGCATAGTGAATTTTGTATTGATGGGTTATTTGTGGCTTCGTATTTGAAAGTATAAAAATGTCAAGTTGGTGACTTACTTCCATATGTATAGGCAAGCTATCATACTTAATACATAAACTACAGTACATGTTGCACATTTATACTAATACTGACGTATCAAGGGATAAGGTAATTGATACTTCATATATAAAAAGAATAAACAGGTCATTGTTATATAGAATAATGATTGGTATAATACAATGAATAAAATTATATTTGCATTAGTAGTATTGTATTAAATGATATAATAATGATCATTACAAAAATATTGACAAACATCTTAAGTTGTAATTTTGATTATTGTATATTATAACATTCTTGCATAGCTGATATTTGAAGCAAGAGAATTACTTGGCATTAAAATTACTTGGTTGGTTAGAAAGGTGAATATGGAAGTGGTTGAACATTGTCAACATCAGATTTACCTCTTTTGGATTGAAACGGAGGTAGTTTTGGTAATAATATTAGAAGCACAATCAGCAAATAATGGTTTACCAAATTACTATGTTAGGGCAGTCTTCTTTTTCCCTGGTAATTGATGCTTGTTTTCTTTCCCTTATAATCTTTTGTGAAGTAAGAAAATTAAGAAAATAGAAACATAGTAGTCCTTTGCCTCCAACCTAAATCTTCATTTGTTAGTTATTTCAAATGTGAGTGTACCAATTCCTCTACTGTATGTTGTTAACTTTGATTTGCAGTTTGTATTTCATGTTAGCATCAGTATGCAGTTGTACTAACATAACTTTATTTTTTACTTCTTTGAACCTCTCATCCTTCCCGAGCTTTGATAGTGTCAGAAGTGAGATGTGGGAATGAGTCATCCCTAATACCTGTCATGCAAGTTTGTATGACTTTTGCCCTGGCTTGAGTAGCATGGTAAAGTTAGGAATGACTTCTGCTCAAACTTATTGTGGAAAATATGCAGTGATCTGGAAGAGGTTATGTTTCAATAATTTTTTCAAGTTTGATGAAAAGCAGTAGGAAAAACTAGTCTTTGAAGTTGGTGATAATAATCCAAGATTGACATGGTAATGGCCTTAAATGCACTTGGGGTTAGCTGGTGTGTGAATGAGCAGACACCTTACCTTGTATATATTTTATTTTTTGTTCATTGCCCCGAAGCTGAATTGTGACGTGGACATTTTATTATAAAATAATCCTGTTTCATTGTCTTTTCATTTTGAGAAAAGCACATCCTTAATGACATTTTATTACAAAATAGTTCCATTTCATAAGTTCAACATTTTTTCTGGTAGGTAGAAGTTAAGTATACCCTAGTTTAACCAGACCACTGAGCTGATTAACAGCTCTCCTAGGGCTGGCCCGAAAGATTAGATTTATTTTACGTGGCTAAGAACCAATTGGCTACCTAGCAATGGGACCTACAGCTTATTGTGGAATCTGAACCACATTATAGCGAGAAATGAATTTCTATCACCAGAAATAAATTCCTCTAATTTTTCATTGGCCTGTCAGAGAATCGAATGCGGGGCCAGCAGAGTGCTAGCTGAGAACGGTACCCACCTGTCCTATGAGGGAGAGAAGTTACAGATTCTCTGGGTTTTGATTCCCAGCCTGAGTAACTGTGCTTTGCAGCCTATCCTGAAACCCTGAAATTGTGAAACGGTGTACAATTTTTAAGATCATACTAACCTGATTGCCTCAAATGTCTGTGTCTCTCCCATAAATTTTCTTAAGACAAAAATACTTTTGATTTGCTGCTATGCTTGGGGAAGTTACTTTTTTATCTGATGGTCCCTCTGAATGGGTAACAATCTTTCCAACACAGTTTCTTCTTTGTCTTGGTTATTATTGTTGCTTTTATTTTTAAACTACCTTTTGTGTGTTGTATCATGCAGGCAGCATCCATGATGGTGTTCACAGTAGATATTGCAAGGCACAATATACAACTTCTCTTTATACTTGAATGTAATTTTCATGAAATTATACTTGACCCCTTTCTTACTTGCTTATAATTTAATTTAGCATTTCTGTATTGATCATTTTATTCTATGAGAATGATGTTCTTTTCCGTAAAGTGGTCATTTTCCAGTAGTTATTGTTAACTTTGTTACACAAGATAGGTTGTGCAAAGGCTGATGAATATGTATGCAGGAAGGTGTCTCTTCCATTCATACATGCAAACACATGGAAGCTAAGGCATAGAGGCAGTGTGGCCTGATTTGATATGCCATATACTACAATTTCACATGTGTTCACAGAGTGCAGTATTGATTACCTAACTCTTGCTTTACAAAGGGTATTTTTCATGTTGTAAGTATGGAATTGTGTATGTAGGTTCCCAGCAAATTGAGGCCTACTTTTACTTTTAGCAAGCTTTTATAGTAATAATAATAATAATAATAAAAATAATAATAATAATATTCTTTATTTCGGCTCAGGGCCGTATACATGGAATATACAAATACAGTACACACAATCTAGATACATAAGGTAACATGATAAAAATAATTATTGGCAGTATCCACACAGTTGCTGAAGGAGTAGAAAAAAATAGAATTCTTAATAACAGTAATGACAGTTATTAAGTGGAGTAATAGAAAAAAAATTAAAAAGATAACAATAAAAAGTACAGAATGCAGATGATTAATTTCCATCTGGGGACCTTATGTGGTTACAGAAGTCAGGTCCAGAAAATGCCAAATACAAATATTGAAAATTGCAAAACTCTACAAAAATATTAATCACAGTAATAATAAAAAGTAAAGGTACCAGAAATAACAAGAAACGTAGAAATATAATATAATAATAATAATGACGGATTCTGGAGATGACACTCCGAAATTACAAAAATAGAGAATAAGTCATTTAAGGAACAGATGCTTTTAGGTTCTTCCATGTATATTTTATAGTGTTTGAGAATGTGGTAGCTAAATTTTGCATATTTTATACAAAGTTTTTAAAGAACTCTTTTTAAGTTATCTTCCAAAGATTTCATTGATTTTTTTAACCTGATTGTTATTTCCTTTAATGAAAAATGATTGCCATTTCCTTTCATGAAAAATGATAGAGCGATATGCCACTGAGTTCATTGATTTTTTGACCTGATTGTTATCTCCTTGTCATGAAAAACTATACAGGCGGTCCCCGGTTTACGACGGGGGTTCCGTTCTTGCGCCAGCGTCGTAACCCGAAAATCGTTGTAAGCCGGAAAATCGAAAATCGTCAAAAATCATAAGAAAACCTTACTTTTAATACTCTGGGTGCATTGAAAACGATGTAAACTGCATTATTATTGAGTTTTACATCAAAAAACCTTCAAATTATGATTATTCTGCCGTTTTGGGGCCATATTTCTTCCGTCGGATCGGCGACGACGCCGTCGTAACCCCGAACATGCGTCGTAAGCCAGGAAATAATTTCTGATGAATATATTTGAAAAGCGTCGTAACCTCGAACGTCGTAAGCCGGAACCGTTGTAAACCGGGGACTGCCTGTACTGTAGTTAGAAGAAGGATATGCCACGGGGATTGATTCTACTCTGACATATGATAGTTTTGTCAATTATTGTACAGTAGTAGTTCTTAAGACAGCAGTGATAGGGCAGAGGTAATGAGTTATTTACCCAGTTCGGTACTGAACTAATTTTATTTCGATATGAAACATAACATGAGTGAAGTAGTCTGAAGTTGTTCACGTAAGTCAGTTTTGTTTTTGATTCATTGCAGTCAAAATATACATTTAGTGCATGTTTTAAAAGTTTTTCACTTGGCAGTTTCTCTGTAAATTTTAAAAAATGAGTAATAAGATTTTGGTAGTTTATGGATTCTGTAGACTTGTACAGTATCTGAAAATAATTTAGGCAATTTTCCGAATATGGTGAAAGCAAATAATAAAGCCGTATTCAGTTCGAATGTATACCAGCCATATAGTAGTTTTAAAGGAGTCACAAACTTGTAGTGAATATGATAGCATGGAGGAAGTGGTATTAGGAAGATATTAATTGAATTTGAAAAGAATCACTCATTTTAATAGCAGTTGCACTGAATTTTTGTATCCTGTCTTAGTGCTTGTGTGTGATTGCTCTTCTAAACTGCCATGCAGAAAGTTTGTACAGTATATTGATTAGCATAATGAATGAAGAAGTTCAGTATTGATATTATCACTGAGCTGGCAGCTTTACATCTGTGAGGTGTGGGATTAAGGCATCATATGAAGGGACTCCCATATTGCTGCTATTTTTTTTGCCATGTGACTTGATTAAAATACATTAAAGTAGATGAGAATGTTGCATTAGGTGTTTGATAATGCCTTTTTTTGTATGTTATGTTTTTGTTTACTGCTCAGGTCAAATTGAAACATTCCTTATTTAATGTAGTGTTTTTATTTGCAGTGCTTGAATTTTTGTACTCCAGTATTTTGACTTTATTAAAAGATAAAAGTAGCAGGATGCACTGACATGAAATTAAGATTAGTGTATAGAAAGGAATGATGGGACTTGTGTATGCATCAGTATTTTAGTTTACAAACATTCATTATAGAAGGAATTTGAGTACCAAGCTTTTGTAAATATTAACATCTCATTTATTTTAAGTTAAAGGTTGATGCTAACGAGTGTAGGTTGTACTGTAGGCACAAGGATTAATAAGCATTACCTCAAAGTCATTTAGGACATTCAGAACAGTTTTATGGTGAACATTTGTTGTTCACTTCTGTAATACTCTGTCATTAAGGTGTTCATTTATGAGCAGTTTTGTAACTTTTCACTTTATGAATGATTAGGTATGCTTGAAATTCTTATTGAAGCTTGTTAATCTAAATTATTGAAAG
>NC_089754.1:23198177-23300677 GCF_040412425.1 Macrobrachium rosenbergii | reverse complement strand
AAAAAAACAATCACTATATTGATTTTACTTACTGAAAATCTAATGTTGGTACACAAACATTTAAATACTTTCTAATATTTTGCCTTAAATACTTTCTAATATTTTGCCAAAAATTTTCCTTTTTGTTTTAATTTTGTTTGCAAATTTTAGCACTCATAAATTCAATGTCCATGTTGCAGTTATCCAACATGGGCAGGGGAGACTGAGGGCAGTAAGTGGAGGAGGACTCTGTTTACCTTAATCTGCAAGCACACAAGTGCACAAGAGAACAGTAGTGGAGTTGATGATTGGCAGTTAGGGTCAACAGTAGATGTTTGCTTGAACAAAAAAAAAAAAAAAAAAAGCTGTTTATGGAGATGCCAAATGCAAATAATTTCTGCATTTCTTTAAAAAGAGGCAAGCATCCTTGCTGTCTCTCCAGATAACTTGATTTAGTGGCATTTGCAGGGAAAATGTGCAAGTAGCTTTAGAGTTCCAGTTGTTTAAATATCAGATACAAGGGAATTTACTGTATTTTTGCTGTGCATCAGTTATTTTATTATTGAAATAAAGACTGTTAAGTAACAGTACTATAATGATTATGACAAACATTTACTCCAGCCAGAGTAGATGTTTCATAAATGCTATGCTAATTTATTGAAAGTTCAGGAAAAGAAAATATGAAATAAAATTTTATTAAGCTTTGTTTACTTTAGAATATCAGCATGTGTTTTGGGTAACACTTTAAGGTGCATCGTTTATATGTGCATTTCTGATTGTTTTGATTCTTGGCAGACTAGTATTGTCACATCAGGTCCAGTTCTTGTTTTCTATAAACGTCAGGTTGGTAATAAATAAATACTAACCTGAGGTTATTACCATACATAAATAAATGAAAAATACATTCACAGTCCAGAAATAGGTATCTGGACTGAAGAGATTAATATTCAGATCTTAAAGTATGAGGCCATGAAAATATGTTTCAAAGACTTGAAATTGTCATGTGGATAAGGAAAAATTCAGATCAAAACACTTACAGAGGGCAAGGGAATCGTAGATATACCAAACCTGAAATAGCTGTTTTGATGATGAAAAGAATATTTACTTGGCTGTTAAAAACCATGTAGGTGTAGCGTAGCTGTTAAAACCATGTGGGTATAGGGCAGGCAAATATTCAGACTTGAAATAGGAATGTAAATAAAGAGATGTTCTCAGATGTGAATTAGGCCTGGGGCCAAAGAAGAGTATTCACAAACATTAAACAGTCGTTTGGGCTAAGGAAATGTAATTGCCATGTCCACTGATTTGTCTTAGTTATGTGGGCTAAAGAGCAGACCAGAAGTAAGTGTAGATGTAAGATAGGTCGATACTGTATGATGGCTATGGCTACTAAAACTGGCATCAGAGCGTCTAGGTTATTGACATGCTGTGTGATGGCTTATGGAAAATAATAAATTCACTAGACTGCCAATAGGTTAGTTTGTAAAACAAAAACAAAAAAATTTCATAAAACAAACATTTTTGTAGTTGAAGAAAATATTTATTTCTTATAGAACAGAAATTAGCGGATGTCTGTTTGCATGAGAAATGTGCTACATTTTCTAATCTGTAGTAAAGTACTTTCGCAGCCATTAAATTTCAATTTGAATAATTTGTTGTACAATATTTTGTGCATACCCTTGCTAGGAAGGTAATTTTATTTTAATATTTTTGGTACATGTAGTGCTGTCAAGTTGTTTAATTTTTTAGTTAATAGATCTTAAGGTTTTGATGCATTTCTAGGATATATTTATCAAAATTTGCAGTTAATAACTTTAGGCTAAGTAAATTGAAGGCTTATAGATTAATATTAATAACATTTTTGTCTGATCATAGTTTTCATTAAATTGAACTTTGGTTGGTTAGAGGAAGCGGCAAAACTAGTAAGAATGTAGCATCACTTAATTGCTGTGTCAAATTCTCATTTATTCAGTTTTTATAGACCATGGTAAACATGATTTAATTATTATGGCAGGAAGTCACAGGCAAAAACTGCAATTCAATATTCTGTGATTAATGCTGGAATACATGTGCAATTAGCTGACAGTCATTGTGAAGGCTCTAAAATTTCAAATGTATAAAGTAATGATTGCAATTCTTGTTGATTGATATTACTATTCATAAATGTTTTGTTATACTTTGTTTCAGATCTCCATCTCCTCGTGGTAGAAGAAAACCTACACCAACACCTCGACCTACAAGAATTCATGTGGGTCGTCTAACACGCAATGTAAATCGAGAGCATCTTCTTGAAATATTCTCAGTTTATGGCACAGTGAAAAGTGTTGATCTGCCTATGCTTGATGTGTAAGTTTTCCACTTATATTTAAGGAACATTGACTTAGAATACACAGTCATTTCAAGCAGTTGCATCTCATGTTTGAGGTTTCATGTCCCTCTGGAAATTATTATGACCAGTGTGCAGTTTACTGGTATATTTTTGTCATTGTAGGGAAGACATTATGTGAAAAAATCTATTGTAAGTTAATGTGGGTTAAAGCAGAAAATAAAAAAAGTGCTGTAATAAGAAATATTACATTAAAGAAAGTGCAGGACACAAGTTTATGTTAGGTGCATTTCACATATCCAAGTAATGCATTCTACCCTGCCCAGACCAAATCAGCAATGGGACAATTATTACCTGGCCTAAAAGTGAAGCCTACAGTAATTTCCCATGTAGTTTAAATGGGCTCTACCCTAGCTTCAGAATCCTGTTAGTGGAGTTGAGAGGTTAACTTACTGCAAGGAGGTGGTTAGGTGTTTGAGTAAGGAGAAAACCATCCCAAAGTTCCAAAGCTGGAGTTAATAATTATATTACTTTAGAATACATTGCAGTGATGAAAGATGAGGTTCAGAGTAGTCCTTGTCATTTGACATAATTAAATGGGCTTCCTTAGTTCTTTCACCTAGAAATGACACATGTAATACTTCATAATATTCCTTTTGTATATTCTTCAGCAGATGTTGAGTTAAAATTGTGAGAATTACAGGGAAATTAGAAGAATGAATTGTGTGAACTGCCATTACACCTTTACAGACTACTGTCTTTATACAATGAATCTCTCTATCTGTGTAACCTGCTGTATTTTAATTTTTATACAATAAACCTAACATTTTATTACATTAAAATTGAGATCTTAAGTGAGAGTCACATGGGAATCATAGGATTACAAGGACATTAATCATTTTTACATTGTCACTTTCGCATCCACCATTTAGCTAGATGTTTTGGACTGTACATATTTTATACCATTTGTATGTATGTTATTCATTTTTTCAAAAATAAGATCTTCAGTACTTTAATTAAGATCTACAGTATCTAAAGAAAAGAAGCAAAATGTTGAAGAAAATTAACTTCCTGTACTACCTAGTGCGGGAATTAATTTTCCTATATAAGAACATGATATTCACTTTTAAATAATAATTTCGCAATAATTTGATCACAGATTCATTCAGAAAAACTAGAAAGGGTAGCAAAATGGAAATAATGCTAAATTTAGAGCAGACAAAATGCACCCTATATCGGGATTCATTATGTTGAAGTTTGTCTACTTGCATAAGCACAGGTAAAAAGAGGTATTTTGGTAAGAGTAGGCTTTTGTAAAGAAGATAAATGCAAAACAGGTTAGTTACCTTGTAAACAAAGAACCTTCATGTACAGGTTGAAACAGGCAAGTGATGGTTATGTTCTCTCTCTCTCTCTCTCTCTCTATCTTTCTCATTGCAGTACCAAGGTGAATGGTACCCATGTAAAAACAGTGCTTTAAGACTAAAGAATCAAACAGGCCATTAAGAAAAGATCAACAGTCTTTCCTCAGTACCTGTTGAAACATTCAAATACCTGGGCATTGTTCATAAGGTTAAATGAAAAGATCACATGCAGTCATTTCTGTTGTATCTGTCAGAAAGTATGGAACTTACATTCAAAGCTATACAGTGTATCTCATTATGTTTATCCCATTGTGCATATCAAATACAGAAGTATTCTTTCTATCGAGCAGATTTGTAAAGCATCTTTGCTTAATCACATGCTCCCTGCTTTCAGCTAGTTTACCTAAGGGCCATGAAAAACATGTTCCATGGAAATTTCATCCCCTACAAAATTCCCTTCAAAGAGGACTGGTTTGGCAGTTCTGACCCCCCACCCCCCGCCTCCCCCATGGCCATTAACACTGATCATGCCACATTTTTATGCTATTCTCATTACTTATGCATTATAATTTTATGCAAAAATAAAATACTTTTAGATGATGGTTTAAAATAAGGAATAGAAAACAGTAACTAACAAGAAAATGATTGCACACTTGCTGCATTGACATGGACTTCTAAGGTTAAGGTAAAAGGTCAGGATACTTTTGTCTTAAATACTTAATGTGTAGAAATAATCTGGAGGTTAGAGTTGGGAAAACTTGACTTTCTTAGTTTATCATATGCTCAGTATGCTTTTTTTTTTTTTAAATGTGTGGTTTTATATACAAAATACTGTTGAGAAATTGTATAAAACTATGTAATCATTACTTTGCTAATGTAAAATTGCACGCGTTTTATTTATATTAAGTATTGAGTCACTTGTAAATTTTCCCAATTCTTTTTTTAACTTTGGCTTTCCAAGTTCACTTCAGATGATGAATGCTGTGTCTGTAGCTGTCTCACACAGTGTATTTGTCTAACCAATACATAATGCAAGAATAAAATAATTTTATATCTGATATTAATATTTTAATTTTTTATGTATATTGAAAACATTTTGTCATGATTTTTCTTAAATTTCATTAAAAAAGATAAGAAGGTAAATGCACACACAAGCAATTACATAGAAAATTTGAAGATAGAAATTTAAACTTCGAATTTGATGTCCACTGCAAACATCAAAGGGATATATAATAATATATATATATATATATATATATATATATATATATATATATATATATATATATATATATATATATATATATATATATATATATATATATATATATAATATATATATAATAACCCAGCAAAATGTGTCTGAATCTACATGAAATGCATATCTTTGAAGGTTTTAAAAATCACTTTACTGCAGTGCTTATTTTTACAACTTTAAGTGGCTAATAATTTATTCTATTCCTTCCTCAATATTAAGAGGAAAACAGTAACTAAAGACAAAAGAACAGAAGTAAAGTACAGTTGTTTGAGGTTAAAGAGATCAAATTTACAGGTAACCAGCAATTCAGTTTGAGATTTTATGCAAACAGATTTACAAGTTTAATCAAAACTTATGTTTCTGCATTGACCAGTATTTTACATTTCTTAATGTATACATTTACTTTGATGCTTTCAGTCGAGGTAATTCAATGATGTCACGTGGGTATGGTTACATAGACTTTGAGAAACCAGAGGATGCAGAAAATGCAATGAAGCATATGGACGGAGGCCAAATTGATGGACAAGAGATTACTGCTGCACCAGTTTTGATTCTTCGTCAACAACCCATGAGGCGGCGTTCTCCAATGCCTATGATGCAGCGAAGGGGTCCCCCGCCTCGTTGGCGCTCACCTCCAAGGTAACCTTTAGTTGGCTTGATAAGCAGGATTCTTTTGATTATATTATTTGCACATGCAGATCTTTGGCAGGCCGAAATGGGTGACAAAATATCTGCCTGTAGGACATTTCAAAGTAGAAACATTGATAGAAAATAAATTTTCAATTAATTTGTTGGCTATAAATATTCATTTCATATTGTTTAATTGACCAATAATTAGGAGGGATAAATTTTCCCAAACTTTGCCTAGTACAGTATAAATGAGGTATTCTCAGGTATTACCACTTACAGTGTGCCTTGCATAGCACACTAGGCAGCACTAAAAGGATCTTTGTTACATCCTTTCAGGGCCAGCTGCAAAAAAACAGGTTTTGACGTAGGAAAACCTATCTTTGGTAGTCGCTGTTTTGTCCTCAAGGAGTCACTTTCCATGGTGACCAAACTAATATCAAAGAATTATCTTCTAGTTGGTCTTTTGGCCAGGTATTGTGTCATAATGATTAACATTATAACACATGATGGAGTATATAATGGACTCAAAGATAAGAGGGCACTTTCCCTTATCTTCAGCGAAGCTGAACCCAGTTTTTCCAACGTCAAAAGAACCTGCAAGAAAGAGAAGTGACTATTGCGCATGCGCATCCGCCCTCTTGTTTACAACCGGGCCGTTAAAAGACCAAGGAGCCATTACTCTCTGTTGGTCAATGCGGGTTGATCCCTTTGCCCAAATCCCATGCCTGTTCGTCAGGGAAGTGGGAGGGTGTTGAGGACTCAACAACGACTACCAAAAATAGGTTTTTCCTACGTCAAAACCTGTTTTTTGATAGCGTAGTTGCTGTTTCGTCCTCAAGGAGCTTTACAAAAGAAATTGACAGGTGACGAAAAAGGCTTAAGCTCTCGCTTTTTAATCCCAACACCCCAAAGGAAATAACATTTCTGGTCCAAGGTCAAACCACAGGTTTCAAGTCCCATTCTTTATTCCAAATACTTTTCAGGTAAAAAAGTGCAAAGACAAGCAATTAGATGGACAATAGCAAAGCAGAGGATACCAAAGAGACTAGCAAGTGATGTTATTGTTCCATTACACAAGATCTTGAGTATATCAGAATAATTTTTTTGAAGTATTTTGGTGTCTAGGCATCATCAGTAAGCCCTTATTATCATAGTAAGGATAGAAAAAAATGCAGAATGAGAGTGAGCTGCTCTAAGGACCTATTGTTAACAGCAGATTCAGAAGGAGAGGTCATGGGAGTGATTAATATAAGGTAGAGTGGATTGGATAGGAGAGGACTGAAAATTTGTGCAAGCAAAACAAAGCTTGCGGTGTTTGAAAAGGAATCAAAGAAAAATTACAGCCAAGGAAAGTGGGCCATGTAGATGTTGCAAGAGAGTTGTAAGATCTTTATATTGAGCATGATAAATAGTATCACAAGAGGTGTTCACTATAGCAGAACATAAACTTGCATCCCCCTTTTTGTTCTTTCTTGGGTCTGATTGTGTAAGTCAGTAATTCATTTGAGCTTTGTAGTGTAATAGACACAGATATATTAGAGGATGAAAAGGAGTAATGTACTCAGTATAGTCATGTATAAGGAAGAAAGAGAAGGTTTAGAAGCTAGAGAATATACCAGACTATTCTGTTTAAGTTCTAGCAAAATAAAATATCAAGTGCCTTTACTTTAGAGAAGACTGAAATCATTGTGCTTCCCTGGTAATTTTAGGATACTTATTACCTACATGGTCAGTAATTTCAAGTGCCCTTCCAGTTAATTGAAAAAAAATATATATTGTGAAAATAATAATTGCATATTTCGTATTTAATGCTAACTGATGTTCTGAAACTGAAAATAAGTACATAACGAAATATATGTGCATATTTTTAGCTCGATTGACTAAGGGTTTGGTATATAACGAAAATTAGTAATTGAAACATTCTAATATTTATTTCAGTTGTTTGAGTGGGGTTATAAAACCCACCTTATCCAAAATGAAGACCATCATAAGGTTATTGAAATTGTCAAGTACAAAAATGGTCCCATTCACTTCATGTCATTGGTAGGGATAATTTTGCTTCAAAAACATTTTGTTTGATTAGCAGAAAATGTAAATAAAAATACAGTATAGTATAATGGTTACACCACCAATGATTGATTTTCCAAAAGGTACAGTATGTGGAAAGATACAGTTTACACTGCTTGGTACTTATTTAAAGCAGTGGCATATTTTCTTGCAGAATGCGTCGTCGTTCACCACCACCTATGCGTCGACGTTCACCCATGCCACGTAGGAGGTCCCGATCTCGTACACCACCAAGACGCCGTAGATATTCTAGATCATCATCATCATCATCCCGTTAATGACATGCTGTATCACACTGGTGACCTTGACAGTCATACTGTCATATTCCTCTGTTATAGTTTGCCATCTGCTAACATCAAGAAAAATAGCTTATTATGTTTCCATGAGAGTAACTAACTGAAAATTGTGTCAAAAAGTCTTGATGTATTTAATAAATATATTTAGTATTTCCCATGAGAGCAACTGAAAATTGTGTCCAAAAGTCTTAGTGTATTTACCATAATATATTTAGTTGGTTCAAGTCCATTAAAAGGTTTCTTTAATTTTACCACTGTGGGTTCAAGTGCATTTCACAGCATAAAGTAGGATTTAGTTTTCAGTGTAGACCAAATCTGTAGTCTGCAGATAGCTTTATCTTTTATTTTACCTCAAATGAAGAAAATGTACATCAAAACTTCACTTTTGCATTATGTATTGATTTACAAGAAAATAAAGACAATTACTTAATTTGATTACTGATTAACAGCAAATTTTTTTATCTTTTGGGAAAAATACAGCTCACTTACCTCAGATGAATGATGGTGGATTTGTAGCTTTCTTTGTTTAAACTTTCTTAGAATTTCAGGTTTTCTTAGACGTGCTCTTGATTAATTATAAGGCATCTCAGTAGGATTCAGTTAGCCTATACAACTGACAGAAAGACTTGCCTACATATTTCCTTATAATGAATTAAAAGCACTGAAACTGACTACATGGTAATGATTAATGAACAATAATAACCTGTTTTAATCACAACAGCATTTTAAGTTGCATACTTTCATAGGACTGGCTGGGAAAATTCATTCTTAAATGAGGGTGTAAACTGATATCAGGAAGGAGTTGACTAAGGAAGCCAGTTAAGTGTATAATTAGCGAAAAGAATAAATTATAAGTCCCATCGCCTTAACTTGCCCAATCCAGGAAGAAGATAGCTTTTAAGACTCAAACCCACATAATATGCTTGGCGCTTTGGCGCCGAGAGCAGATCATCTGAAGAAAAATGCTCCGGGCTGTCCCAATGACTACACGAGGGGCGCTCAGGATCCTTAAGTTTCTTCACCTGGCAGTGGAGGATGCGACACTTCTACCGCATGCCTTTTCAAAAGATAAGACTTGTCCGAGAAGCGCCATTGGCACCTAGGACTTGACTCTTCAGAGCTTGCCAATAAACAATGCACGTCCACAGAGAGACCTTCCCAACAGCCTTTGGTTGCAACCTGGGATACTTCAACAGGTTGAACGGGGGACACTGCTCATGGGCAGACCCCACCAACTTTTCTTAAACTTCCAGTTTGACTCCTCCCAGGTTTTGGAGTTTGTGTGTGTCAGGTACATTTGCCTACGAGAATCGGCGGGCCGAGCAGCCACCTACTGCACTAACACTTGGCGCTACAGGGCACTCTGGATCACTATTCTTGTCCATAAGGACCTTCACAGAAGACGCCAACTGCGCAATAGATTCCACAATTAACTCTAATCTTTTGTTGATTTCCAACTCGAGGCTGGACATGGGGTTGGGTTCAGAAATGTGAGAACTGGGTAACGGAGAAGGTTGAACAGTTAGAGGGGTCTGGCAATCGCCAATTTCTGACTAGCTAAAGATTTGCTTTCCGCTCTAGCAGTCGCCTTTCTCTTCTTGTCCCAAGCCAATTTGCTTAAATGGGATTCGAAAGTCTTCCATTTCTTCAAGTCTGTGCACTCTTGACATCTTAAATCATCAGAGCATGTCTGCCCTCTACAATCCACACACATAATATGTGAATCATATGATTCTTTCGTCAGTCTCGTATTGCAGCCTTTGCTGCAATGCCTAAAGCTATAGTCGGTTCTTTTTCATCTGTCCACCCGCCTGTGATGCTTGCGCATGGTAACACTGCATCCCGGGCTTTAAATAGTTACGCTGTGTTTAAGTTTTTGGTAAATAAAAGGACATCTGGGTGTACATTTGGAACTGAATAATATTTTAATAATTTACTGTATGCGAATTACACCGTTAATATTCGAAATAGGATATTGTTATTGTTGAATGTACAGTAAGCTGCCTTTTTGGGGTGGCGAATGGAACAGCCAGACGCTGTGGCGGGAAAATTGCTTCTCCCGCTGTTAACTACGGCAAGATGTCAACTTTATTGGACTACACCTACTCTGCTACGTGTTACTTCATTACACGCAAGTATATCAGTATATACTTTTAATTTTTATAAAGTGCATTTTAGCCAGATACGATATGAAGTAACTTGGTTTAGCATCTGTTTAATGGAATTTGTGGAAATTTTATTTTTGCATTGACCGTATTTAGAAAGAAGATAGTTCTGGTTGTACAGCTTTTTACTTCAAGCTGTCTCCTTATTCACTGAAGTCACTGGCATCAATATCATTGCTGTTATTATAATGGATTCACTTAAGCTGGAACCCCAAGAGTGGTGCATCTTGGTTAACGAATTACAGTTGAGCAAGAGGGGGGGAAGGCGGGTGGAGTGTGTTGTTCCATCTCCCTCTAACACTCCCTCTCTCCCAGACCGCAATACAACTTATTCACACAAATCACCTGATTGATAAAACATCTGTTCACTTTATTTTTATGAGGAAGTATTCATTTTTCATCATTCTTTCTTGAGACCATTTTTCAGCTAAGAATATTAGGGTGGTAATCATACAATGCTGACAATATCTTTATGACGAGCCGAGTTATAAGGAAAAACAATTAAGGATTTTTTTTTGCATACAAGTGTCTGCTGCCACTGCATGATTCTATGGTAATTCCTCATTTCTCATAGTTGACTGGAGCAAATTTGTAGCTACTCCTTTTATTTAACATTACAATTATGTTAAAAAGATGTATCAGTGCTAGGCTACATGTTATTAATAAATGAATATGTAAACAAATGTAAGGCTCCTTTGATTAAGGGATTACCACCCTAATAATCTTGGCTGGAAAATTGTCTCGAGAATGAATGATGAAAAACGAATACTTCCCCATAAAAATCAAGTGGCGAACAGTTGTTTTATCAGTCGAGTGATATGTGTGAGTAAGTTGCATTACCGTCCTGGAGGGAGGGAGGGAAAGAGGGGGACAGAACAGCACACTCCACCCATATCTGGCTAAACGCACTTTATAAAAATTAAAAGTATATACTGATATACTTACGTGTAACGAAGTAACACGTGTAGCTTAGTAGCAGAGTAGGTGTGGTCCAATAAAGTTGACATCTTGCCGTAGTGAACAGCAAGAGAAGCAATTTTCCCACCACTGCACCTGGCTGTTCCATTTGCCACCCTGAAAAGGCAGCTTACATTCAACAATAATAGCAATATCCTATTTCGAATATTAACGGTGTAATTCACATGCAGTAAATTATTAAAACACTTTTCAGTACACCCAGATATCCTTTTATTTACCTAAAACTTACACATAGCATAACTATTTAAAGCCCCGGATGCAGTGTTACCATGCGCGAGCACCACAGGTGGGTGGACAGATGAAAAGACGACGACTATGGATACACTTCAGTCAGACATAATGAATCAAGAAAAAGGTCCAATTCAGGAAAAAATGTTGTAATCAGTTAATTAGGTTCACAATACAACACCTAACCCTAGCTATATATCCCAAAAGGCTACCAAAAGAGAAAACTTCACAACTGCTGAAGACAACAACCAGAAAAGTGAGGATTCCAAAACAAGAGCTGCTGCCAAAAACTGAACTTCAGTCATCAGCTGGCAGAAACAAATTGAAACTCTTTGCTAGTTGTTCCTCTCTTTTCCCCGGAAGTGGGCAGGGCAAGTCACCCACCCCAAAACAAACTAGTGCGACCCGCGAACTTACACGTTTTAGCTGCCGATAAGTGAAACTAATAGCTATGTAATTACTGGTAAGTTACTTATATAAAAATGTCTTCTTGTGCACCAAATTCATATTTTCCCATTTTAATGGTCTACCAATAAACAACTCATTCAACATTTAATCCCCACATCTGAAATTTGACCATGTGTTAAGACTGTAATACACCATACCATGAATTCTTATATTTACATAAATGTATAAACCTCTACTCATATTGCATCTGGAAATATCAAATGCACAAGACTACTGGAGGACAAATATATCCTAAATATTGTCAGAACCCACAAAACTAAAAATTATTAACCCTTAAACGCCTATTGGACGTATCATACGTCGACTAAAATTGTCTGTTGGGTGCCGAGTGGACGTACCGTACGTCGACTACAAAAAATTTCAACCTTCGCTCAACTTTGACTCGACCAAAATGGTCGAAAAACGCAATTGTAAGCTAAAACTCTTACATTCTAGTAATATTCAATCATGTACCTTCATTTTGCAACAAATTGGAAGTCTCTAGCACAATATTTCGATTTATGGTGAATTTTTGAAAAAACTTTTTTCTTACGCACAGGCGGTAACTCAGCCGAAAATTTCATAAATTCTTTCGCCATTTTGTCGTAATTTTTGCACTGTTCTATATTAGCCGTTACATAAAGTTTTATATATGAAAATGTGTGCAATTTCATGTAAAATACAGCAAAATACAACCCATGGTTGTAGCTTTTATAAGTTTGGAAATATTTTCATATAAACCACGATAACTGCCAAAATTTCAACCTTCGTCAACTTTGACTCGACCGAAATGGTCAAAAACGCAATTTTAAGCTAAAACTCTTACGATCTAGTAATATTCAATCATTTACCTTCATTTTTGCAACCAATTGGAAGTCTCTAGCACAATATTTCGATTTATGGTGAATTTTTGAAAAAACTTTTTTCCTTACGTCCGCCAGAAATTCTTTTCGTCACGTTGTCGTAATGTTTGCACTGTTTTATATTAGTCGTTACATAAAGTTTTATATATGGAAATGTGCGCAATTTCATGTAGAATACAACAGAAAATAACTCATGGTTGTAGCTTTCATCAGTTTTGAAATATTTTCATATAAATCACGATAACTGCCAAAATTTCACGCTTGTCAACTTTAACTCGACCGAAATGGTCAAAAACGCAATTATAAGCTAAAACTCTTACATTCTAGTAATATTCAATCATGTACCTTCATTTTGCAACAAACTGGAAGTCTCTAGCACAATATTTCGATTTATGGTGAATTTATGAAAAAAAAAAATTTTTCATTACGTCTGCGCGCGGTAACTCAGCCGAACATCTCAGAAATTCTTTTGTCATGTTGTCGTAATGTTTGCATCGTTTTACATTAGTCGTTACATAAACTTTTATATATATGAAAATGCGCGCAATTTCATGTAGAATACAACAGAAAATAGCTCATGGTTGTAGCTTTTATCGGTTTTGAAATATTTTCACATAAATCACGATAACTGCCAAAATTTCAACCTTCGGTCAACTTTAACTAGACCGAAATGGTCAAAAAACGCAATTGTAAGCTAAAACTCTTACATTCTAGTAATATTCAATCGTTTAACTTCATTTTGCAATAAATTGGAAGTCTCTAGCACAATATTTCGATTTATGGTGAATTTTTGAAAAAACATTTTCCTTACGTCTCGCGCTGTAACTCGCCAAACATCTCAGAAATTCTTTCGTCTCGTTGTCATAATATTTGCACCGCTTTATATTAGTTGTTACATAAAGTTTTATATATGAAAATGTGTGCAATTTCATGTACAATACAACAGAAAATAACTCATGGTTGTAGCTTTTATCAGTTTTGAAATATTTCCATATAAATCACGATAAATAGAAAAAATTCGACTGTCGGTCAACTTTAACTCAACCGAAATGGTCGAAAACTGCAATTGTAAGCTAAAACACTTACAGTTTAGTAATATTCAATCAATTACCTTCATTTTTCAACAAACGGGAAGTCTCTAGCACAATATTTCGATTTATGGTGAATTTTTAAAAAAACATTTTTACATCTGCTGCGTTAAATTCATGCATCATTTTGTGATAATATTTTCTCTGTGTTGCTTTGATCGTTTTAAAATTTGTTATATACCAAAATAATCACAATTTAGTGTACAATACAACTAAAAAAATTAACTCATTAGCTTTAACCGTTTTGCTTACAGCGCATTTGTATACAATTATATACGAGTTTTTTTTCGCTGTCATATATTCCAATATTTATATATGATAATGATATTTTTTTCATTTCTGATGGTTGCATACTAAACTTCAGGCAATGACAAAAAAAACGAGCCAAAAATGAACTCTTAATCTTAAAAACTAAGCGTGCTGCGATTTTTTTAAAAAACTTTTTTTCCGCTTCGGCGCTAACTCACCGAATGCCGCCGGCATACGGGAGACTGCGATTTTTTGAAAAAACTTTTTTTCCGCTTCGGCGCTAACTCACCGAATGCCGCCGGCATACGGGAGACGTTTTTGTAAATAGGGCTTCGGCGTTAAAGGGTTAATTACGTAGACCATATTCTCCCCAGGCCTAACAAGATTCCCTGGATCCTTCAGTAGACCACATCCCTCTCTCAAGACCTGACAAGATTCCCTGAATCCTTCAGAAGACCACACTCCTTTCTCCAGACTTGGCAGACTCCCTGGAACCTTCAATCACATACTCCTCCCCAGCACAAAACATGCCTTATATTTACATGTTCCCCCTTAACACCATTTTCTACATTTTATGCAAGCCAGTAGATATTTCCAAACTTACAAAGTTGTTCTTATTTACAAATTTTGAACCAAAAGTTTTGCCAATAGACATCTCTACTACCAACTAACCCCTTATGCAGCATGTACTGTATCAGGTTCCAAATACTTCTAAAGCCTCTCTGAACATTTCCACCACCCAAGGTTCTTCTAAGTCTTGCCAAATACTCCAAAGGGCCTGCATTTGGCCTCCTACAAAATTATGAGGGCTGCAAAAGCCATTTCTCCCTAGGGAAGTAAGGAGCCTTGCCCTTACTGAATCCTCGTGAGGAACCATGAAAGGGCTTCAAAGAGGAAGCAAGAGACTGAGAAACAGACCGATGAGTCACAGAAGGCAGAACAGGACCAGGAGCAGGTACAGGCCTCTACACAGCTGAATTCTATGACTGCTTCAAGAAATCATGGTTCTCTTGAGCAGACATGTCCTTCCTAACTGCCTTAAAAAGGGGAAAGATTAAGGGGGCATTCAAGGGTTGAGTCAAAAATAGCAGCCAGCTTTTGAGAGTCTTGCCTACGGGGTGAGACTGTAGGTGAGATACGAGCACAGTTGCTCATTTTTCTTAAACAGAATTGGTAAAAGCATGTGACGTCTCCCTGGAAGCATACAAGATGGCTTCATCCAGGCAAGTCAGAAACTCCAATGACCCTTCTTGAATCTTCAAACCCACTGGCACCACAAACTTCTCAAACTGGTGCAAGCAGTGAGCAGTCATGCTAAGCAAAGGCTCAGCAAAAGACAAAACCTCAATCACTAAGGAAAGTGACTTGGACAAACTTTCTGCCTCAGCATTGGGCCAAAGAACCTTGCCAGTAATGAGAGTCCACCTCCTCAAAAAATATGCATCCTGAACAGAAGATAGTTTAAATATTTAGGTACTTATTTAGATAAGGATGGTTCTTTGAGCACAGATTTTATGGAAAGATTAAAAAAGGCTCATCAGGCAATGGGAATGCTTAAAAATATTTGGAATAATAGAATAATAACAATTTTCTGTGCATACAAAAATTAAAATTTACACGGCAATTTTTGGAGTATTTTGATTTATGGGCATGAGTCGTGGTACAGCACAGTGACTTCAGATAATAAATTCTTAGCATTTGAAAATATGGTGCTCAGAAGAATATTAGAAATTAATTGGAGGGATAGGATATCAAATAACAGAATTGGAGAAGTAATGGAGTTGTAGCCAGTCAATGAGTATGTTAGATTCTCAAGCTGGAAGTGGCTAGGCCATATTTACAGAAGACAGGGAATAGTACAAGATACACTGGGGTGGGTTGCCCTTCATAGAAGAGGTAGGGGTAGGCCAAAGGAGACGTGGTTAAGGACAATGAGGCTGGAAGCAGGAGAAGAGTGTTGGGAGGATCTTGAGGAATTAGCCCAGGACAGAATGTGGTCGCGAGTTCATCAAGGCCCTATGCATCCCTGTGGGTGCCACAGGAAATGATTGATTGATTGACTGAACAGAAGATGGTTTGAGCATCAGCAATGCACCAGTATCATAAGAGGCGGATCTATGCGGCCTCATATAAAGGAATACAAGTACAGTGCTGGTATTCTTGAAATATGCTTTATGTGCCAGAACATGAAAAATTTCCTCAAATCGTGGCCTCGTTTAATGGCAAAGCCTAAATTTTTCTCAAAGACAATAGAGACCTAGTCTACTGATCTATCTACTCAACCAAATGAGGATAAAGGGAAGCATATGACCCCCTGAAACAAAGATGACTTCTTTGCATCAACATCCTCATCCACCAGAGCAGACAAGAGCAGGAGTAGTAATTTGCAGCAGGTGCCTCCTCCTCAAGCGAAATCTCTGATGACACAAGAGGCAAGGTGCCAGAAAGCACACCATCTTGAGGTGCTGCACTTGAAATGCCTAGAGGTGGCTAGGAAAGCAATGAAATAACCTTACTATGAGAGTGAAGAGCACCAAGAGGTGGCTGAAAAGGCATGACATAACATAAGTGCAACCTCTTGTCGTGCCATACTTGAAGTGCCAACTGGCACAAGAGAAAATGGTGACAGTACCACTCATAGTGCATGGTTGGGAGGAGGGAGAAAGAAACTGACCACCTGACACGACTGCCTCACTTATGAGACAGAATATCATGAATAGAAGGCAAATCTTGAGCCCAAAAGGTTGTTAGCATGGCATCTAACTTAGATTCAATTAAGGCGCCTGCTAATGCAGAAGCCAAAACAGAATATTAAAGGTGGCAATAGTAGTAGTTTATAAGGAGAAAAAGGCATAAAAGAAATAGAATGAGACTGAGATTGAACAATATATCACTGGAGCTTAACCCTTGTTGGACAGGCATCATCATATGAGTACCTATAACAGGTTTTGAGTGTTGGACGGGGCTAACTCATATGAGTATTAATATTGTGCACCATACGATTTGGATGAACTTAGTGGGAAAGATGTTCATACCACTTCAATGGTCCATAAATGACTTGGGCAACTGTAGTAACTCAGCACAGGACAGGGGGATCAGTATGCCTTGAGACTTGATGGGGGAATGTATTGCCCCTCTCTACCCCATAACATCTTTTTATTTATTTGCTCATAAATATACCCAGGGTTTGCAGTTGGTTTTGGTTCTTATCTTTTATGATAGTATGTCAGCTATAATTGTAATTTTGCAAAGAAATATTAGAAAAGATATGTATACCTCACAAAAAGTTACTACATCTCCCCATCTCAGTAAATCTCATAAATATTTTACAACAAATATACAGGTACTCAGAATTTTTTACTGATTTTAGTTCTTATCTGGTATGATATTGTGTGAGCTGTAATTATAATTCTGAAAATAAAATAAGTTATTAGAAAAGAACATGTATAACTTGGTAAAATTAGCATATTTTTATAAGTGTCTTGTAAAGAGGCCCCACAAAGGGTTGTAAATAGTCACTTTCAACTTCCTATGGAAGGTAGGGAAAAATTTGTATAATTTTTTTCTTACACCATGTGCATTTGCATATCTTGCTCTTTCCATTGGTGTGTTTTTTACTTGAATTGTCCAACCTTAAAGTCTGCCTGGTCTGGGGGTGTGCTTGATATATATTTAGCCCATCCCAAAAGGGTTAAACAAATAAGCGAAGAAGTCTTAATGTTACAATTATTATTCTCTCTTAAACTTGGAACTAAGACTCACTAACCTCACTACCATTAGTGTCTTAGAGCAGCAGCGTCAATAACTGGTTTGATGATTTACACCTTCCGAAACAATCCACTGATTAGAACGCCAAATGCTTGATCAACCGAGACAGATAAAGAGGAAGAAGTCAGAGGGCATAGAATAACCTCACCAAAGAACTGACCTTGTTCCCTTCCAGTGATCTCTTCACACTGTTGGGCTACTAACACCCCTCATTTCAAAGGGGATTGCAAATAAAAAAAAGGAGCACACACACTATGGGAGTTGTGGATTGATTGCCCAAAATAAATTCAGTCACACACCTATCAGATTCTAAAATATATAAATACAGTACTGTACTTAATTTGGTATTTATTTTTTAAATACTTACCTCTCCATTACATATACGGTATAGCTTTTACTTCCGCACCAGCAGGAGTTCGACAGATTGCAAAACAAAAATGAGAACACTCCAATTTTTATCCATCTTACTTCCCCCACCCCCCACCAGGGGACCAAAAGATACAAACACTCATATCAGGTCAGTCTATGTCTGCCCAGTGAATGTGGGGAGGTAAGGAGGGCAAAATGTTATTTTCATGATAAAATTAAGTTTCATATACATATATGTACCAAGTAATTACATAGCTGTAGTTCTAACTTGTGCAGCAGCCTTTATTTAAAAAATCAAGATAGCGCTTCGATAGTTTAGTGTAGGTGACATCCCCTCCCACCAATGGAAGTACTCAAAACAACTTAGCAGAAAACCTCATTCTGTTTGTGCCCTATGTCCATGAGAGGGGAGGAGGGGGGCTCCAATCTGTAATTACTTGGTAAGCATATATGAAACAATTTTATCATGAAAAATGAAGTTTTCATAGTAAAACTAATATTGTAATACTTACCTGAACACCTAAATTAGCCCTGGTCACCTACCAGCCCGAACTACATCCCCATAGCTTTTACCCACTAAGTGGGTAATAAACTGTCAGCGTTACCAATGCTTACAGGAAAATCTAGTCAAATGAGTTACCTGAAGTACCGTTGGCAACACTGCTGCAAGTCCCGGCCAAGTGAGGCCGAGATACCCCAATTGTGTTATCCACTATTCAAATTGAAGTGGGGAGGAGGGTGGGAATCATTCAGGTGTTCAGGTAAGTATTACAATATTAGTTTTATTATGAAAATTTCATATTGCAATACACTCCCTGAACACCTGAATTAGCCCGATTAACAAAATTTTGTGGAGGTGGGATCAATCTAATTCAGCCCGACCTGCCAACAGGGAAAGCAGGTAACTCATTATTCGCCTACTCTGTATAAATGAATGTATCCTCACCTGGTTATACCACTCAGCAGGTGAGAATGTCTGTAGAGAGAGTACCCCCAACATCAGTCTCATGTCTAGGTACTGTCTGAGTCGAGCTACCTCTTGTGGTATTCAAACCTCCTCATGGATAGAGAGTAGCAAAATAAAAACCAACCTACCATGTGGCTAATCACAGCCTCCCATGATTAGTGGAGAACGATGAACCTCCCATGTGGCTAATCAAAGCACTCTCATTTATGGAGGGTCTGAGTCGAGCTACCTCTCATGTGGTATTCAAACCTTCTCATGGATAGAGAGTAGCAAAAAATAAAAACCAACCTACCATGTGGCTAATCACAGCCTCCCATGATTAATGGAGAACGACGAACCTCCCATGTGGCTAATCAAAGCACTCTCATGTATGGAGGGGTACGATGAACCTCCCATGTGGCTAATCAAAGCACTCTCATGTATGGAGGGGTACAAAGAACCTCCCATGTGGCTATTGTAGCCTCTCATGTATGGAGGAGAAGTTGAGTGTGCAAGTCTTCGAGTTCTTCGCCGTCCATTGCCGGCGATGTCTGCTCAGAAGAGGTTGAAGAAACCAAACCTGTCCACTGGACCTGCCTAACTCCACAGCACTAACGTCAAACTTAATATTCTCACTATGAACCCCGACTAACAGAGAATCCAAAATTCCAAATTTCCTCAGACTACGTTCATTACCTAGAGTTCCCCCCACCCTTAACATTACTACATAATTATAAGATCGAGTTGGTCGTCGCAAAGGGACCAAGCAAGAAATTCTTCTTCGAAGAAAACTGAACGTCTTTTAGGTAGAAAGTCATGAAAACCGACACCGACTTCCAAGTGGCCGCCTCTAAGAACCTCCGCACTAAGAGAGTACCCCCTTAGCTAAATGAACACACCCACGATAGAAGGGTTAGTGGCTACACACGGACTAAGAGAATAACTTTCATGTAAAAAGGAGAACGATGCATCTCCCAAGTGACTATTCAGAGCCTACCCATTAAGGAGGGAATGAGGAAGTGTGCCGAGCCGATGACCCTCCGCCCTGCAGGTTGCGGCAAAGGCCGACAAGCGCAGAAGTATCCCAGCACCGACGAAACAACGTAGGCTAGCCTACGGGAGCACCTCTTTGGACTCTCGTAGGGAAGCTATCAAAGACTAAGATACTTAAGATGTACTAAACTTAAGTTCATGTGATTATACTATCACTATTGCTTAAGATTCTAAAGCCTAGAAGGAATTTCTCTATCTAGTTAACCTAATAATCACCACATTACGTGAGTACTACCTCAGCTAAATGAGCGCACCCTAGATAATAGACTTCGCCGTTAAACGTGGACTGAGTGAATAACCTTCCAAGTCTTCGCACTAAAAGAATACCACCTCAGCTAATTGAATGCACCCTAGATAGGAGAATTCGCCACTATACACGGTGGGGCGAATTGAACGTCTCGTAAGTAAAGGAAGAAAACAAAGACGGACTCACAAGTAAACTACCTCCAGAACAGAAAGCTCTGAACCATTCCTTAGAAAGGAAGATGAAGTGGACATACTCCGAATACTGTGAGGTAATGAAAAAAAAAAACTGTTAAATACTAAATATAATGTCACGTCAAATTAAATTGCGTTCAAGGGCATAAACCTTGCACCACACGAGAATCATGAAGTATGCCCGCACCTGTGTTCGTGTAGTGAGCGCTTATGAACCAGGAATCAGGAACCGTCCTCCGAAAGTAACTAATCGCATCCTTGACAGCGGACGGGAAGGATTCCGAGGTGAGACAAGAAGTGTACACAGAAGCGGATGGAGTTTATCAACCTTTGATAAATATTCGCATCGGACATAAAGACATCCCTGCTGATGCCGGAACCGAACACTTGCAGATAAAGGCCCTTAAATGAATGAAGCAGAGTTTTAGCCTCGGGCAGGACTTCTGGAAGAAGAGAAATACTTATCATTTCCCGCCTAGGAAACTTCCCGAAGCTCACCCATTTTTTTTTTTTTATCTGCAGCTAAAGCCGAAAGAAAGAAATAAAACACCTAACCAATTATCTTAACATTAGAACTTCCGACAAATCTCACAAGAGAGCCTGAGGGAATGTAACAAGTCAAAGAAGATCTTACTATTAGAAATTTTCGGGAAGATAGAAAAATGTACTGCAAAGTGCTGAGCGGTAGCCAGCAATAGCCGAAAATGGAAGAATCTTGAATTTCCAAAGGAATAAAAGAAAACCAGCTATTTCGGTTATGGCAGGCCTACAGATGGAATGACCTTCCTTACGACACAGACTTGCCCATGTCAAGTTGACCTGGTAAAGCTTATGGGTTGACTTCTCAAGCTGAAAGAAACACTGTCTAGACATAGCTTTAGAGTGTCTGGACTGTCTAGCTGTTCGCTCGGCAGTCGTCCGCAACTAGGTTCATCATGCATGAGTTTGGATGATAACGGTGAAAAAGCAGTTGTCTAAAAGATCTTCCGCATGAGGAGGAACATCGTAACTTCCGTAAGGAGCATTAGGAATTCCGGAACTGTGGGCGTTAGAGCCAGCAAGGAGCTAGAGTCATAGACGTCTTGACACTACCGCAATTCCTGATTACCTGATGAATGAGACCGAATGGCGGAAAGTATACACCTCTAAGTTCTAATGATCTTGTTCCCCCCCGAGTTCTCAGATATGACACGGCAGTTACGATGTCGCAAAGCAGACCCACTACTGTGTTGCACACTAGGACTGAGAAACACCTGAGGGCTTCCTTTACAGCCATGAGGTTCCCGAAGGTTATGACTCCTCTCGTTCCCGATCCCTCCAGAGGCCCGAAGCCTGGGTTCCTCCAAGGTTGCTCCCCAACCTTGATATGAGGCATCTGAGTACAGATGAACGTCCGGAAGAGGGGAGACTATAGACCTTCCGGATGTCAGATGCGCTTCTTCTGACAATCACAGACGATCCGACAAGCAAGAATCGTTCCAGATTATACCTGCATTCTCGATGTGGAAGTCCCAGCGATTCCTGAGACATACCTGAAGAGAAAGCATGCAGAGACACAAGACCCTGGAATGAGAGAGAGAGAGAGAGAGGAGGACATTCTCCCTAAGAGGCTTCTTCGAGTGGGTACCGGCTGTTCCCTGTTAGACAGGAACCCTCTACTTCCACATTTGTACCTTCAACGATGCATAATTGCCGACACTGGAGACATGAGTTAGAAGCAACAAGTTCGTTATACTGGCCACATCCCTTGAACCCAGAGCAGCCACACTAATCACAGCTTGCTGTGACGCTACTGCTGACGACGGCTACACGAAATAGACCATGGAGGAGATATCCTCCTCCCTAAAAGACTGTTGCAGAGCGCAAAAGGCGCCCTCAACAGAACCCTCTCCGAATGTCCGGATAATGAGGTGGAAGCTTCAAAAGAAGCCCCTCCGCTTCTGCCAAAGAATGTTGTACAGTCAGGCGACATGTTAACCTGGTATGCCAGCACTTCGGTGTCAGGCGGTACCAGACCGGAGGGAGAATCATCTTGTTTGAGCAACTAACGGTTCTGTCGCATATAGCGACTCGAACATCGTTGCTTCGGTAGTGTAGGCTCCTCCGGAACCTTGGATTGAGGATAAGTGAGGAAGTCTACCATCTGCTTATACTCATTCTCATTGGCTGAAGGAGAACTAATATCCGGTACCGGATCCTCTTCTTCAAATGAACAATCCTTGTCGGACTGGTTCGACCGAGCCGGAGGATTGTTGGACTGGTCCAACCGAGGATTGTTGGACTGGTCCAACCGAGCCAGAACAGGAAAGAGGCAGGCCGATCCCTAGCAAACGCCGAACTTGAAAACCCGGAACTTGCTACACGTGGGTGCGTGAGAAGGACACCTGACGTATCAATCGCGAACATACTGGAGGCACCAAAGTATAGGTTGTGCAAACCCCGCACCACCCAACAGGGATGACACAACACCTGGGCGGACCACGCCCACTCCTGAGAGCGAAGAGGCCGCAACACCCGAACCACTCAAATCCGGATGTATCAAAACCGCATGAGAATGGGAATCCGGAACTGAAGACCCAGAATCAACCCCGAACCAACATGGATACCTAGATGGAGGGACAGAGAAAACCTGCCGGAAAATTGAGAAAGAAGAAGCCGAAGGAGGGAAGAAGGAAGAAGCCACACTCGGAGTAACCACCGGAGCGCCCAACGCCAAAGTTGGACAGATGGAGAAGGTCCCAACCAGACCGAAACTCAAATGAGTACTGAAGGGGAAGTTATGAGGCACCGAACCGAAGGTAACAAAAGAAGGTAGTTACCAACTATCCTGGAGAATGGAAAGGCTGCGGAAACTATCGGTGCTGATACACTGAACGCTGGTGCAGGCGAATCGTCGACTGCCGTAGCATCTGCAAGAATCGCGGAGGATACTTTACAGTTAGGAAACTATTGGTGCTGATACACTGAACGCTGGCGCAGGCGAATCGCCGACTGCCGTAGCATCCGCAAGAATCGCGGAGGATACATTACAGTTAGGAACCCATAAAGAAAGAAATAAGGAGTTGCTGACGCCTCCGCAAACACCAGAGAAGCAACTAGACTGGATGCCTGAGAAACTACCGGATTTGCAAAAGGTGATAAGACAACGGATCCGTAAAAAGTACCCCTTCCCTTCACCCCGAAGAGAGAGGGGGTGGCCGCTGAGCTCTAAAATACAGGGTTGAAGCAAGAAAGCCTTGCTCTGCTGAGTTAGAAGCCAAGAAAACAGGATGCGCAACAAAGACCCCGAGAGCCCTCCAAAGAGCGGACCGAAAAGAAGATTGAAAAGGGCAATGGAAGAAGGCTTAGAAGAAAAAGGGGAAAACCGGGAAATTTCTGTAGCGGCCGAAGAGGCCATAGATTTCAAAGAAAATAGACTGGTTCTGTTCCCCCCGCCCCTGATAATCTTGATAGACATTATCAAATCAGAAAATTCTTTAAGACATGATCATGAATATTGGAAAAACTCGATCGCCAGAATTACCACCATCGCAAGACGAACGAAATTTTACACCCCCAAAGGAAAAGGAACCTTCGAAGGAGGAGTATTCAAGGAAAAACAAAAATTCAGAACCAGATACATCAGAAACCAAATCTGAACGATCCTCTATGGATCTGGAAACCTTTGTTGCACAGAGCACGAAGCAGGAAATAAAACCGACGATTGATCTAAATGAGACCTAAACCCAAAGAAGACCACGCTCAACTACTTTTCCTGAATACTTCCTAATTAGAATTCCTACCCTTCTGAGTGATTCTTAATTCTAAATCCACCTTAGAACTTACGCTTTTAGAGGGAAGGGGGAAATCTGCTGCCAACACTGCCTGCTCTGCGCCGGCAGATCCTACCTTCTAGGTTTGCAGTTCTCGATGACCCCTGGCACCCGTTAGGGCTGGTTCTGGAACAGGCAGGGGGGCTGAAAAAGAACAATTAGTATCTACAACACTATTACTACTATCCTTATCTCTAGTTGCCGTTAATTTAGTCATAAAGCTAGAAAAATAGACTAGACATACTCAGCTAGTAACTTGTCCTCTAACTTTTTGAATAATTCTTCCATCTGATCTACCGACCAAGACTCACTGCCTATCTGACTGATACTACACTGTGTCTTCTCCACAAAAACACAAACAGAATGTCGATCGTGTTTGAGGGTACTCATCCTAAGCTTGCAGAATGTGTAGGGCCGATGAGCGTCAGCATCTCCAGCAGAAGAAGGCTCTGTCATCGAAGATGTAAAAAAAAAAAAAAAAAAAGTGGAAGCATCGGCGCTAGCAGACAGCGACGTCTTCTTGTTTGACTTATCCAAACGAGACCAAAGTCAACATCGGAGAGAAGTTCCAAATCCTATCAATAAAGTATCCATCCAGGAGAAAATGCGTTGAAAACGTCCAAATCGTGATCTGATGTCCAAATTCTTGAATGGGGGTTGGGCTAAATGACCAAAAGTTCGCCTGATGTGGGACACACCCACACAGCATGGCGAACAAAAAGCAATTGGGGAATCTTGGCCTCACTTGGCCGGGACTTGCAGCAGTGTTGCCAACGGTACTTCAGGTAACTCATTTGACTAGATTTTCCTGTAAGCGTTGGTAACGCTGACAGTTTATTACCCACTTAGTGGGTAAAAGCTATGGGGATGTAGTTCAGGCTGGTAGGTGACCAGGGCTAATTCAGGTGTTCAGGGAGTGTATTGCAATTAATATTTTCATATAAGTAACTTACCAAGTAATTACATAGCTGAATCCCACACTGACAAGAGGTGGGATGCATGGACATATTCTACTCCAAAACATTAACAAGAGGTGGGATGCATGGACATATTCTACTCCAAAACATTAAGTTATGCTAATGACTTTGAAATAGAAAAGTTGCTAGCACTGAAGACAATGCTTGTCGTTTCCTTATTTGGTAAGAGAGCGACTGCAGGTAATTACTGCCTCTGGCTGGTGCTCATCTTAACCCGTAGTGGCAGGGCAGTATAGCCGTGGAAGGCCTCTACTTAGGTAGGAGCTTTGCAGTGAAGGATATGTGTGATGGCTAGCAAAGCATCAATAAGTGCCCTTACCCTGGGTGCAGTACCACAATAAAAACAACCAGACAACGCTTTCACCTGCACTGAAAACACCACAACCCATCCACTGAAACTGATGGGTACTCGACGTACACTGTACCCCAGCTCCCGAAAATTTGACACCCTACTTCAAGGTGAAGAGATAGTAGGAGAAAAGAGAGATATCTATGCTTCCTCACCCAATACCATGCCAGCCACTGATAATGGCCCCGAGGTACTGCAATTTTCAAACACTGTTTCAACTTCTTTTAAATAGTGAGACGTGAAGATCAGTTCGCACTTCCAGTAGGTCAGCCACAGAATGGACATGGGGGACATAATGTGCTTGAAAGCTAATAAGGTAGAGACTATCCTGACAACATGAGCTTTCACTGTAAAGGTAGGCAAAATGCCCTCCTGAATCTGAGTGTGCGCCTCAGAAATTAAGTCTCTGACAAAGAAAGACAATGCGTTCTTAGTCAGACGGCGAGACGATTCTCGACAGAGCACCAGAGGTTACTGAATGGTCCTCTGATCTTCTCGGTCCTGCTCAGGTAATACCTTAAAGACCCAGCAGGACAAAGAACCCTCTCTTCTTCCTCAGAGCAAAGATATCTGTTAAGGTCTTAATGGAGAAAGAACGGGGCCAGGACTTGGAAGGGTCCTCGTTCTTGGCCAAAAATCCAAAGGCAAAGAAGCAAACTGCATCTCCTTGTGAAAAAATTTACCCTCTACTGATGTTTTGGAACTCACTAATATGTTAGCAGTAACAAGGCCACAAGGAAGAGAGTCTTCCGAGTAAGGTTTCTCAGAGAAGAAGAACGAAGGGATTGAAAAGCGGAACCTGTCAGCCACTTCAACACTACGTTCAGGTTCCAGGAGACTGGATCTCCCTTTCCTGCTTAGATGTATCAAAAGACTTGACAAGATTGTTAAGATGGGGATTGATGTAAGATTTAGGATCCTTGTATTTAAACACTGAGCTAAACACTGCTCGAAACCCTTAATGGTGGAGGATGGGAGATTCCTAAGTCTCGGATAAAGAAGGAAATCCGCAATTGGGTTACAGACGTCTCAGAAGAAGAGATGTTGAGTCTGAGACACCAGCTTCAGAAAAACACCCACTTAGCCTGGAAGACGCGGCTAGTAAGTCGACGCCTGCATCTTGCAATAGCCTCTAAAGCATATCTTGAAAACTCTTACCCACTGAAAAGCTTCCAGACAGTCTGAGGTCTGTCAGATCAAGAACGGACAACTTTTTTGGTACCTCTTAAAGTGAGTTGTCTTAGTAGACACGGCTTTTAGGGAAGTCTCAGAAAGTCCACCACAACAGTAGCAGTCCTGGAACCATTCTTTCATGGGCCAGAACAGGGCTATGAGAATCATCGTAACGTTGCAATGAGCCAAATACTTGAGGACTCCTCAACCTAGAACTGAGGAGTCTGAACAGAAGTCTGGGCTCAGAGGATGAAAGGCTTTCCTCCCGAAAGTCTACGTTTGGACCACCACCATGCCAATCCAACTTGATTACCGGGTTTATGGGAAACGCCCAGGTGTTTCCCTGTCCCAGCTGGCCTAGAGGAAGAATTGCAAAGCTTCTCATGAGAAGCTGCCTAACTTGACAAATGTCTTGACGGACGACAGTCTCCAGTAGGCTCACCCAGTGATGGGGCAAGCAAGACGAAGGGGCTAGAAAATTGTGGACCGTCTGAAGGCAGCTGGTGAGTCTTTTGGCAAATGGAAAAACCCAAAAAGTCTGAGAGTTGAGACTCATCCTCTAATAGAGGAACTCTTGTGACGGGGACAACTGGGACTTTTCAGTGTAGATGATAATTCCTAGTTCCTGAGAGAGAGGACATGTACAAGTCCTTCATGCACTTTTCCTTCGAAGGGGATCAAAGAGGCAAGTTGCCCAGATATAGACTGATATTAATGCCTATTAAATTAAATCACTTGCTAGAGGAGCAAGGACTTGAGTGAACACTTGAGATGCCGTAGAGAGGCCGAAGCAAAGAGCCCAAAATTGAAGATTAGCTAGCGCTGAGCACTTGGGAGCTGGTGCTGGACGCTTGGGCAGCACCAGGAACTCAGACGGCACCAGGGGCTCGGGTCACTCCAGGCGCTCCGAGAGGAGACAGGCATTTAGACACTATGTGTGGTGCCTGAGAGAGTGTCCTGGAAGATGAACCTTATATACTTCCTGGAGTCCGGATGAAAGGGAAAGTGGAAGCATGCATCCTTCATGTCTAATCGCCCTGGTGAATGGATGAAAGGTTCATCTCCATCTGAACTTCATCTGCCGGACGAAGAGATTGAGGGTGCTTACGTTGAGGACTGGTCTCCCAGCCCTGATTATTTGGGACCACAAACAGATGGTAGCAGAAGTCCTCAGAGTTGATGTCCTCGACTTCTTCTATAACTCTCTTTCGAAGGAGAGACCTCCTCCAAAAGGGCCGAATGTTTTCCCGAGCCTCTTGAGGGAGAAGGGACCAAAGGAGGGCTCTCCATTAACATAATGGAGACGCCCTCCCTCGGAACCTTGACAATCCACCATTCTGTCCCTCAGATACTCCACTTCTCCCAAAACTCAAGAAGGCTGGCTCCTATTTGTGCAAGAAAGACTTCCTCATTTCTTGGGTAAAGACTTGAGCTCCTCTTGATAGTTCTTGTTCCAAGTGGAACCAATCTTGCCGCATAGCATCTGTTGCCCATGCTAGAGGGTCTGGGGCCTGAGAACAAAAAAAGAGGGAGGCGATGGTTCCTTGAGGTGGCAAACAGGTCCAATGTCGGTCTGCCCCATAGTATCGCAGATTCCGATAGACAAGGGGATCCCAGGTCCACTCAGTGGGAAGGACCTACTATTCAACAGCTCAGCTCATCCGTTAGAATTTAGTTTGCCTTGAAAAAATCAAGTGACTAGACACTCGATTTGATCTATCCACAGTAGACAGTGTCTTGCTGTCTGGCAGAGAGAAAAAGAGAGAGAGCTGCCTCGCTTCGTATGTACGTTAGGGCCATGGTATTGTCTGAATAGACTCCCACAGTCTTGTTGTGAACTAGGGTCGAGAAGCACTGAAGCCCTAAGTGAATAGCTTTCAGCTCCCAGGTTTAGAGGAGTATGACAGGGACCTTCATCTAGGAGAATCAGCGGGACGAGTAGACACCTCCTCCACTTCACCGTATCACTACCAGGTTAATTTCTTGTTAAACCTAGACTCGAGACTGGCAATGGCAAGAGTGCAGGAGCAGGTGGATTAAGAATAGGAGGGCTAGAAGCTGGAGAAAAAAGGGGGGGAAGAGGGGAAGAAGGAATAGCAGAGCTATCTGCTAACCTTGGCTAGGGTAGAATTCTAGGCTAAGGGAAGCTCGTTTCTCAGCTCTAGAGGCCTCTTTCCTTTCTATCCCTCTCTAACTTGTCTAGTTGAGATTAGGTACCTTCTATTCTTGCTAACCATAACATTTAGCATAAGTTTTCTCCCTACTATGTTTCTGCCCCCTAGATTTACTGCAAATTGTATGAGAATCAACTGAAGATTGATTAATCTGGTTTGGAACTTTTGCTACAATAGCAAAATTAGGTGAACTTGAATCAGACATAATAATAGCCGAAGAACTAGAAAAATTATCCTGAAAGCTAATAAAGCTTGAAGGCTACTCAAATAAGCGATAATACTTCACCAAAATCCAGCCATACAACTGAAAATCAGTAAACAAAAGCTGCAGCAAACCCCCAATGTTACTCAAGAGCCGGCAGAAACAGAATGTGGTTTTCTGCTATGTCGTTTTCAGTACTTCCGTTGGTGGACAGGGCTTGTCACCTACAATAAAATATCTTGGTGGTACTGTGATTTTTTAAATAAAAGCTGCTGTGTGAGTTAGAACTATAGCTATGTAATTGCTTGGTATGATACTTATGTGAAATTGTATATTGGGGAGATAAGTACTTAAAAAATAAATACTAAATTAAGTATTTATGTTTTTGAAATGAAACTTACCTCTCCATTATATAGCCAATTCCCACATTTGAAAAAGGAGGTGGACAAACTGAAAATCAGCCCATGTTTTCAAGGCTACTTAGTAACAAATGATGGACAAAAATGCTATTTTTATAATGAAATTAAGTTTTATATATACTTACCATTAATTACATAGCTATAGTTTCTAACTTGTGTGGCAGCTTAAATTCTCAAAATTTGAGGTAGCGGTTCAATTGTTTAGTGTAGGTGACTAGTCCCGCCCACTAACAGGAATACTAGGAACAACGTAGCAGACAACCTCATTCTATTTGTGCCTTATGTCCATCAGATGGGAGGAGGGTGGGCTCTGATTCTGTAATTACTTGGTAAGTATATATAAAACTTAATTTGATTATAAAAATAGCATTTTTATATAAGTAATTTTATCAAGTAATTACCGGTACATAGCTGAATCCCATATTGACTGGAGGTGGGATACACGGACATATTCTATTTCAAAACATTAAGTCATGTAAGGAATTTGAAGTATAAAAGTTGCTAGCATTGAAATGACATTATGATAAAATTTGATATATACTTAGCAAGCAATTACAAAGCTAACAGCTTCCTACCACAGCACACCAAAATTTAAATTTCACGGTGGTGCCACCATCGCTAGTTTAGGTGACAGGGTCCCACCCACTATCGGGACTAACAGGTACAACTCAGTGGGAACATCAATTCGTTTGAGCTGAAAACGTCCATCTGTGGGGAAGGAGGGAGGGCTCCGATTATGTAATTGCTTGGCAAGTATATATAACACTTCATTTTATCATAAAAACGTCATTTTTATGTAAGTGCCTTACCAAGCAATTGCAAAGCTGACTCCACACTGAGAGGAGGCGGGTTCGCTGGACATAAACTAATCCATTACATTAAAAGGGTAATGACTTTGAACTAGAAAGTTTGCTAGCATTGGGACAATGCTTGTTGTACCTTACCTGGTAATAGAGTTGCTACAGGTAGCTACAGGTAAATACTGTACTGCCTCTGGCCAGCGCTCATCTTAACCTGTAGAGGATGTGGTGTATTGGCCAGAGTTGCCCCTACATCGGTAGGTACTTTGCAGCTGTGGAGGTACACAGACGGCTGACAAAGACAAAAGGAGGTGCCCTTGCTGTGCGCATGACCAGAATAAAAACAACATTGTCACCTACACCATAATTAAAAACCACACACCACACAACCAACACCATAAAAAACTGGTGGGTACTCCAGGTACGCTGTACCCCCAGGCTTCCCAACAACTCAACACCTAAAAAAAACCAAGGCGAGGAGACAGTGAGGAACAGATTGCCCCCTATGCCTCCTCTCCCAACACCATGCCAGCCACAGATAAAGGCCCTAACATACTAAAATTATTAAAAACTGCTTCCACATCTTTCAGGTAGTGCGAAGCAAACACAGATTTCAATCTCCAAAAAGTCGATTGGAGAATTGAAGACGACATATTATGACGAAAAGCAAGAGAAGTGGCGACAGCTTGAACCTCATGAGCCTTTACCCTCAGGATCAGGAACGCATCCTCTTGGACCTGAGAATGCGCTTCTGAGATAAGGCTCCTTTAGAAAAAGGAGAGAGTGTCCTTAGAAAGCGGGTGAGAAGTGTTTCTCACCGAACACCAGAGATTGTTTGAGGAACCTCTGATCTTCTCAGTCCTGCGGATATAGTGCCGCAAGGCCCTTACAGAGCAAAGAAGTCTCTCCTCTTCTTCCAGCCCAAGAATATCCTCTGAGCTCTCAATAATAAACGAGCGGGGCCAGGGATGAGAAACATCCTCATTCTTGGCAAGGAAACAAAGCGAAAGAGAGCATACTGCATTTCCTTGCGCAAAACCAACTTTCTCATCAATTGCTTGGAGTTCGCTTACTTGTCTTGCTCTAGCTAGAGCTACTAGAAAGAATCTTCTCAGTTAGGGACTTCAAGGAGGCAGAACAAAGAGGTTCAAAAGAGGAGCTCACAAGCCACTTTAAATCTACATCCAAATTCCAAGAGACAGAAGAGCGATTCTCTGTCTTAGAGTTCTCAAAAGACTTGACAAGATCACTAACATCCTGGTTCGTAGACAGGTTAAGTCCTCTGTGCTTGAACACCGAGCTAAGCATAGCCCTATATCCCATAACTGTAGAGGGTGACAGTCTCCTAACAGTCTTTAGAAAGAGCAAGAAGTCTGCAATCTGGGTCACAGAGGTTTTAGAAGAAAAGATGCTATTCTGTCCACACCATCTTCTGAACACTGCCCACTTGGACTGGTAGAGCCTGCTAGAAGAAGCTCTTCTACACCTAGCAATAGCTTCTGCAGCCCTAAGTGAAAATCCTTTTGCTCTGATGAGGCTCCTGATAGTATGAATCCTGTCAGGGCCAGAGCAGACAATCCTTGATGGTACCTGCGAAAATGTGGCTGTTCTTGTGGAAGGAGCCTCGGAAAATCCACAAGCAGTCGCAGCAGGTCTGGAAACCATTACAGTCATACCCTGAACTTACGCGAGGTTAGGTTCCAGAACCCCATGCGCAGGGTGAATTTTCGCGTAAGTTTGGCAAGGTCTCTAAAAATGCTAATAAATGCTTACTTCTAAAGTTTAAACACTAAATATGACCCTAATCATGCTCCCAAATTATTAAGTTAACTTTTAAATTAAATTATAGATACTGTAATTTCACTTAAAAGTTAGCTTGATATGTTACCCTTAAAAAAAAGAAATAATGGTTGACATAAAAATACTCTCTCTCTTCTCTCTCTCTCTCTTTCCAACCAATCTATTTTTAGAAGTCTTTCCTACCTCTTTTTAATAACTTCTTTATTGTAACTTCTTTATTCTACGTCTCTTTCTCTTTGTTCTGAAATGCTTTTGCATGAACAAACAAGTATTTTTTATTTTGACTAATATAACTCTTAGCTATTATGCCTCTATGTTTTAGAACATATTTGCCACACTAGCACATTTACACTTCATAGACAGTACAGGTAAAATTAATGGGATCTGAACTTGTTCAAAACCTCCCAAATCAACCCAAAGGGGGAAAAGCATAGATGTCAAGGCCTGTCCAGTCTAACAACATTGCGTCCACTGCCCAGGCGAGAGGGTCCAGGACTGGAGAGCAAAAGAGAGGAACTCAGTTGTTCTTCGATGTAGCAAAGAGATCTATGGAGGGCTTGCCCCAAAGCCTCCACAGATCGCTGCAGGCTCTGGAATGCAAGGTCCACTCTGTCAGGAGAACCTGGCGACCACGGCTTAACTGGTCCGCCAGAACATTCATCTTTCCCTGCACGAAGCGAGGGAGCAGCTTGACTTGATTCTGCTCCACCCAGAGAAGGTCTTTTGCTGCCTCGCAGAGAGTGAAGAGTGGGTGGCCCCCTGCTTGCAAACGTAGGACAAAGCTGTGGTGTTGTCAAAGTAAATTGCAACTATTTTCCCTGATACAAGTGGAGAAAACGCCTGAAGGCCCAAACGAATGGCTTAAAACTCCCTGACATTTATATGCAGCGATTTCTGAACTGCGGTCCACGTCCCTGACACCTTCTGACTCCCTAACAGGGCTCCCCACCCTACGTCTGAGGTGTCAGAGTAGAATTCTAGGCTGGGGTTCAGAGGGGAGAGAAAGAGTCCTTCTTGAAGCCTCTCATCAGATAACCATCATCGGAGATCCTCCTAGATCTCCGACGTGACTGGGAATACTGCGGAGTCTGACTGAGTCCTCCTGCACCAATTGGCCTCCAGGAAGAATTGCAGGGGTCTCTTGTGAAGTCTGCCCAACTTCACAAAAGATTCCACTGAGGCCAGAGTTCTGAGAAGGCTCATCCAACGGAGAACACAACAGGTCGAGAGACTGAGAGGCTCCTGCAGTTGTTTGGAGGCATGACTCGACCCTCTTGGGGGAGAGAAAAACCTGAAAAACTCCAGAGTTCAGAGTCATCTCCAAATAAAGAATGCTTTGAGTTGGAGTCATCTGGCACTTCTGTACATTGATAAGGATGCCTAACTCCTTCATTAGGCAAAGGGTCTTTTGTAAGTCCTTCGTGCACTGCTCCTCTGATGGAGAGCACAGAAGCCAGTTGTCCAAGTATAAGGACACATTGATCCCAAGAAGATGAAGCCACTTGCCAAGGGGAGTGAGGATTCGGGTAAAAACCTGTGGGGCTGTGGCCAGGCCGAAGCACAGCACCCGAAACTGGATAACCCGGCCCCGAAAGACGAAGCTCAGGCAACTTTCTTGAGTCTGAATGGATGGGAACATGAAAATAGGCATCCTGCAAGTCCAGGATGACCCTGATGGAGAGAGGACATGACACACCGGTTTGTCTCCATGTGGAACTTCGTTTTTGCCACATACAAATTCAGGGCACTGACATCCAATACGGGTCCCCAGCCCCCGGAAGCCTTCGGGACAATGAAAAGCTTGTTGTAGAACCCTTCCGATGACTGGTCTACAACTTCCTCCACCGGCCCTTTGTGAAGGAGAGAATCCACCTCTTGGGGACACCTCTTGGGCAAGGGCCGAAAACTTTTCGGACCCTGCCGAGTAAGCCGTCAAGGTGATCAGTGACTTTGAAAGCGGAGGCTTCTGTTTAAGAGAAATGGGGTAGCCTGTCTTCAGAACTTGCACTACCCAAGGTTCTGCACCCCTGAGACTCCATTCCTCCCAAAAAAGGTGCAACCTGGCACCTAACAGGGCACGAAGGACACAAGTCTCACTTGCTAGTGGGCGGTTTGGCTGGGGGCTTCTTAAAGGACTTCGCTGGTGGACTGGGCTCTGGGTCTTCCTCCATGAAAGGGCTGAGGCTGCAGAGGCAAAAAAGTCTTGGAAACGACTGCAGGAGCTACTTTGGGACGCTTCAATGATGGGGCCAGAAGATTGTGAGTAGATTTTTTCTGCGGAGCAGAAAGAACTTCTTGGACAGCATCCTGGGGAAAGAGGTAAGACTTGCCAAGCAGAGCAAACAAAAATGCTGACTTCTGGATTGTGGTCAATCCTTTAGCAGCTAAGGAGCACCACAGCTCTCGCTTCTTCAACGAGCCCATCGCATATAATGATGCAAGTTCTGCCGAAGCGTCCCTCACTCCCTTGTCTGCCAGTCCGAGGCAAAATCCTCCGCAAGGACTGGACAGTCTTCAATTTTCCATGCCAAGCTGGAGAAGTACCCCTGGGAGGAGGCAGAAACTCCTAAGGAAAGAGCTTCCCCAGTGACATAAAACCTGTACCTCCTCTTAAGAAGTTTCGAAGGAGGGAAAGCAAAAGTAGTCTTGCCAGAGCCCCTCTTTGAGGCCAACCACTCATCTACCTCTTTCAATGCTCTCTTCAAAGAAGAGAGGACAAGCTTAGGGAGGCAAGAGTCAGAAGCCTGCTTCCTCATCAAAAATGTAGAGGCAGGAGAATCTGAAGGAGGAGGCTGGAAGAAGTCTGGTAAGTTCTCTACCAGGAACCTTAGGAGACTCGAATAAGCCGAGGAAGGTGCCTTCTTGGCACTAACAGCAGCCTTCCTATGAGGTCTTGCCTTGAGCTCACAGGAACCGTGGACTATCTCCATACAGTTTACTGCACCTTGCAGGATCGTGACAGAACCTTTCCTCTTTTAGCTGCTTCAGACCCTTCCTGATAAGAAGAAATACGGGCACATCTATCCACCACTGAATGAAACTGGAAACCCAGTCTTCTTGGCCATCTATGGTAACCAACGCTAAGATACCACTTACAGCCTGGTGTCCACCACCCAAGCCAGAGAATCTTGCACTGGTGAACAATAAATTGGCAAACAAGATTCCACTTGGTCTCAAACAGGTCAGGAAAAGGGGATCCCAAAAGCCCACTGTCTGCTGCAGGCCTCTGAATGTTGAGCCAATCCCACTGCTATTACTTAATCCTAGTGGCTCAGTACATTTGCTAAAACTTTCATAAAGAATAATTACCTTCAACATGGTTACATGTGCTAATATGACCAAATAACAAAAAAAATGGGCTGTACATTTAGAAATAGTAGTGTTTGCTCCCATAATGCACAAAATTATTAATATTATTATTCAGAAGATGAAACCTATTCATATGGAACAAGCCCACAGGGACCACTGACTTGAAATTCAAGTTTCCAAATAGTATGGTGTTCATTAGGAAGAGGAGGAGGTAAAGGAAAATACAGAAAGAAGAGATCCCACTTATTAAAAAACAAGAAATAAATTAATAAATGGATAAAAATGCATTAAAATGCAAGGAGAACAGTATTAGGGTAGTAATGCACTGCATCTTTGCTTGAACTTTTGAAGTTCCAATTACGCAACATCCTTCGGGAGACTGTTCCACAGCCTAATGGTGTGAGGAATAAAGGACCTCTGGAACCGAGATGTTCAACAGCGAGGCATATTTAGTGCATATTGGTGCTGCTATTCAGCAAATCTGGTTGCTTTTGGCAGATAAAGGTGATCAGGGATCATCTGTGAATGTGAAAGAGCTGTTAAAATACAGCTTATGAAAAAGTGACAAACAAGAGGCCAAAAAACAGAAACTACCGCCACAAACCACTCTATCTAAATGAGATAAATCTCTGGTAGACGCAGACATCCACACCAGAGAACAGTATTCTGGTAAAGGAAGTGCAAATGACCTAAAACATGTTGCAGTGATTTTATCACTGTTATAAATATGAGAGTCCTTATGAACAATATGTACCTAACTTTCGTGCGACATTTGCTGAAGCTTTCATTAGATGTTTCTCAAAAGTTAGATGTGAGTCAAAATAGAATAGTTAAAGCTTCACACTCATTCAGCCCATCCATCTGAAGGGGAGGATGGGGCAGGAAATCTGTATGAGATCTGCTAATCAATAGTATTTTCATTTTACTGGAGTTCAGCCTCATACCCTACTGACTACACCACTCCCTGACCCGGTCCATGTCTGGACTGAGGCTGAGGGTAGCTTCCTTTCTCATAAGTGGAGACTTAACCCTTTACCGACCAAGTGTCCCGTACAGGCTCTTAAAATTGGCTACTTTTGGGAACTCGTGGCCAACAAGCTTATGCATGTATGAAATTGACTATCTGGTACCTTATTGTCACACCTCCCAACTCTTCAAATCAACCAATCAGAAGACAGCACTGGCCATGGGGTGGGGCGTGTGTGCTTTTGAATCGCCACCTGTCTCTTGAATGACGTGATAGGGTGCATTCACGCTAAAATTGTTCGAAGGATCCCCCCACACCCGTTGTAATCATGGTAAGTACACAGTTTTTCATAGGTTGTTGAATGATGTGTCTTCATGCTGAAGTGTTTTCAAGGTGATGTGATAATATTTAGTATTTGAAATCATAGCCGTTACTAAGTATATATCCATACACGGCTACTTGATCCGTAACGGTAAAAGTATGGCGCAACATGCAACGCCTCAAAAAATTTTTCAGAAGCTAATTGCTTTACTTTTTGCAGATTAGGAGTGATATGTTTTATGGGCGAAGGAATGCTGCCTTGGAACACAGGGAGGAAGTGCGCATACGGCATGGATAGCCCCAGAAGAAGCCGAAGATAGTGATGTTGATGTGGAGGTAGACAGTGACTGAGGACCCAACATACCAACCTGATGAGGACGAGCTGGCTGACGCGGAATTTCTTCAGCCTATTACTTCACGAGGTTAGTATCATAACAACATCATGTATTTTTCATTGTTGATGGATTACATATCATTTATACATATCATTCTATTTATTTTACACAGTGCCAACACTCATATTTATTTTACACAGTGCCAACACACTCATACACATGCACACACATACACATACACACACTCATACACATGCTCACACTCATACATACACAGATGCACACACTCATACAGATACACATAACTTCATGTTTTTTTGAAACTTTTCATTGTTGATGGATTACATATCATTCTATTTATTATACATATCATTCTAGTTATTATACATAGAGCCAACACACTCATACACATGCACACACTCATACAGATACACATAACTTCAGGTGTTTTTGAAACTTTCATTGCTGATGGATTACATATCATTCTATTCACTATACACAGTGCCTACACACACACATTGCTACATGCACACACATGCAGACATGCACACACATACACACACGCACACACATACACACACAATAACACACTCATTGTCCACACACACAACACAATCATGATTTATTGTCTGTATTACTAATGTGACTCTTTTCTTACTTCAGGTGGCCGTCCTGTCCCTGTTGCAGTGCCACACCCTATGCCAGATGTGGTAGATAGTGCTGCTGATGTCAAGGCTAGGCAGACCTGTAAGTTTTGTTCCTGTAAGGGCCACATCCACAGGTCCCGGTGGGTGTGTGAGGACTGTAAAGTGGCACTGTGTCTGACTGATGCAAGGAACTGTTTTGCACTCTTCCACAAGGCATAACTTTTGTAAATATTGTATATATTTTGTGTAAGTTTGTATGTTGTGGAAGTCTTGTAAGTTTGTTATTGTCTATTTTTATGCTAACCTATGTACATCTAAGCTGTAAATTATAATTACTAACACATTTCACTGCCAGTATTACTTGTATATTTTTTATTTTTGTAAAATAAAGTATTCAACTATCCCAGGGTATCTTTTATACATCAATAGAGGGAAAAAAACAGAAAAAATTCATAATAAACACAGTAGCAAGTCATATTAATGTCAAACACAATAAATTCATCATGGAAATTGGTAAAAAGGTGAGTATATAAAGAGTGGTATTATCGGGAAAAAGTTTACCGTTATAGTCCGAAGTGTCCCGTACGGGATGAGCGTGGTCCATCGGAGCTCGACCGAGGCATCCGTACGGGTTACTTCATTGAATGCAATTATTTGCCAAGTTTTGCAAGATTTAAAAAATGCACAAGAATGATTTGATCTTGTATTTTGATATACTATCACATACTAAGAGGGTTTTTTGAAATTTCCCATAAAACCTACGGTGGACTTTAAAGGGTTAACGCTCACAAGTACTGCATCATTGGCATACTGAACAATCTTGTTTTCTGGGCCAACAACCATATCATTTGTATACATTAAAAATACTAGTGGACCAAAAACACTCCCCTGTGGAACTATAGACACAATAGGTCTTGGTTCACTAAAGATCCTGCCTATCTGTAAGGAAATCTTGAAGTAATCCTAAAACATATCCACCCACTCCAAGATTCTGAAGTTCATAAATAAGTGACTTGTGATTGACTAAACTGAAAGCAGCACTAAAATCTATTTGAATTACAAATGGCATGTCAAGTCTAAAAGAGCATCACAGATACCTAATTGCTTCCTGTATGCATACTATCAACTAACAATCCTTCGACCCCACATACTTATAAAGTGGCTTATAAGTAAGTTTTTCAGCAACTTTGGAGAGCACAGGGAGAATAGATTGGCTCGTAGTTACTGCAGTCTGCAGATATGCCACTCTTTGGAACAGGCACTGTATTACTAAGCTTGCTCTCATTCACAAAGATATTATGTCGACATAAAAATCTATAGTCTAGTAATCTTGGGAGACAACACACTATAAACATTTTTAAAAAACAAAGGAAAGAAACCATCAGGATCTTCTCCACCCCAGCTATCAGGATTATCCAGAATTTTCTTAACATTCCTGAAGTGAAATATGACATTTTTATGATAAAATAAAGCTTTATTTTTACTTACCAAGTAATTACATAGCTATTGGTTCCTAACCTACAGCAGCTTAAAAATTTTTGATTTGCGCAGCGGCGGTTCTATCGTTTGTGTGTAGGTGACAAGGTCCCACCCACTATCCGGGACTCAAAGGAACAACTTAGCAGAGAGCTCAATTCGTTTCATGCTCTGATATCCATGCAAGGGGAGGAGGGTGGGCTCCGATCATGTAATTTTCTTGGTAAGTATATACATGTATAAAACTTTATTTTATCATAAAAATGTCATTTTTATAAAAGTAACGTACCAAGTAATTACATAGCTGATTTCCCATTGTTAGGAGGTGGGAAAGAGCATGGACATATTCTACTCCAAAGCATTAAGTAAGTAATGAATTTGAAACAGAAAGGTTGCTAACATTGAATAAATGTTTGTCATTTCCTTACCTGTTGAGAGAGCTGCTGCAGGCAGGAACTGCCTCTGGTCAGCGCTTCTCTCAACTTGTAGTGGGTGTGGCAGTGTAGCCAAAGGTTGCCCCTACATTAGTGGGAACTTTGCAGCGGAGGACGTACACCATATGCTGACAAAGTTTAAAAGATGCCCTTGCCCTGGGCGAAGACCAGAATACAAAATAACAACACTATCACCTACATCACAGAATTAAAACTATAACCCAAACCGTTAAAAAACGAAACTGGTGGGTACTCCAGGTACAAATTACTCCCAGGCTTCCCATCGACTCAAAACCTCAAATCAAGGCGAGTGGATAGCAAATGAACAGAGTTCCCTATGCTTCCTCTCCCCGCGCCATGCCAGTCACAAATACAGGTCCTAAAGTGTTACAATTTTCAAACACAATCTCTATGTCCTTGGGGTAGTGTGAGGCGAAGATGGACTTGTATCTCCAGAATGTCGACTGCAAGATCGTACAGAGAGACAAGTTATGTCTAAATGCCAGGGAAGTTGCGACTGCCCCAATTTCAAGAGCCTTTACCTTAACTAACGGAAAGGCTTCTTCCTGGATCTGAGAGTGAGCTTCTTATATCAAATCTCTCAGAAAAAAGGATATGGCATTTTTGGAGAGCGGACAAACCAGGTCTCTTACAGAGCACCAGAGGTTGCTTGAAGGTCCTCTAATCTTTTCCGTCTTGTAAAGGTAGTACCTGAGACACCTAACTGGACAGAGAAGTCTTTCTTCTCCCTCAGGTCCTAAGACATCCATAAGATTCTTGATGACAAAGGATCTAGGCCAGGGTTTGGTAGGGTCCTCGTTTTTTGCGAGGAAACCAAAAGAGAGAGAGAGTAGACTGCGTCCTGTTACGCAAATCCTACTCTTTGTCTATAGTCTGGAACTCGCTAACACGTTTGGCAGTAGCAAGAGCCACTAAAAAGAGAGTCTTCTTGGTGAGATTCCTGAGGGGAAACAGAACGGAGAGGTTCGAATTGAGAACCTGAAAGCCATTTCAGTATAACATCTAAGTTCCAAGAAATGCTGGAAGAACTTTCTTTCTTAGATGTATTGAAGGATTTGATCAAATCACCGATATCTTGACTAGAAGACAGATCCATCCGTCTGTGTTTAAAGACTGAGCTGAGCATCGACCTATACCCTCTGATGGTAGAGGACAATAACTTCCTTACAAACTTCAGAAATATAAAAAAAAATCTGCTATTTGACTTATAGATGTCTCAGAAGAAGAGATGTTATAGTGGCTGCACCACCTTTTGAAGACTGCCCATTTGGATTGGTAGAGCTTTGTAGAAGATGCTCATCTGCACCTTGCAATCGCCTCTGCAGCCTGTCTCAAAAAGCCTTTTGCTCTAACAAGATGCCTGACAGTCTGAAGCCTGTCAGGGCCAGAGGGGACAACCCTTGGTGGAATCCGAGAAAGTGGGGTTGTCTGAACAGCGACCGTTTTTGTGGAAGGAGTCTTGTGTAATCCACCAGGAGTCGAATCAGATCTGGGAACCATTCCTTATTCGGCCAAAAGGGAGCGACTAGGGTCATGGAGGTGCTCTGATGTGTAGACAACTTGTTGATTACCTCCCTGATCATCCCGAAGGGAGGGAAAGCATACACACCTAACCCTATCCAGTCCAAAAGCATGGCGTCCGTTGCCCATGCAAAAGAGTGGAAGACGGTGATTTCTCAAAATTGCAAAAAGATCCACTGTGGGCTTGCCCCATAGTTTCCACAGATTGTCACATACTAATGGGTCTAAGGTCCATTCGGTTGGAAGGACCTGTTTGAGGCGGCTTAATTCATCCACAATAACGTTCATTCTCCCTTGAATGAACCGGGTGACAAGAGTGACTTGATTCTCCTCCACCCACGGAAGGAGATCCCTCACCGCCTCTTGTTTGCAAATGTAAGAAGGAAGTGGTGTGCCCACATGCACTACTATCTTCTTTGTAGTGGTGTTGTCTGCATGAACTACTACCTTCTTTGCAGCGGTGTTGTCCGCATGCACTACTATCTTCTTACCACAGAACAGATTCGAGAAGGACTGAAGGCCCAGGTGAACTGCTCTCAGTTCCTTTACACTGATGTGAGACTTTCGTTGTTCCATTGTCTATGTTCAGGAGACTTCCCGGCCATCCAGAAGAGCGCCCCAGCCTAGGTCGGAAGTGTCTGAATAAAATTGAAGGTTGGGACTCACTGGGAGAAGAGACTTCCCTTCCTGAAGTCCTTCTTTGCGCGACTACCACTGGAGATCCTCTTTGATTTCTGACATAATCAGGAAGACGAAAGAGTCTGGTTGGGTCTTTCTGGAAAAACTGAAGGGGTCTCATGTGCAGTCTGCCTAATTTACAACCTGCTGTACTGATGCGAAGGTCCCTAGAAGACTGATGCGAAGGTCCCTAGAATCATCCACTGTACTGCCGAGCAGGAAGGAAGAGCAAGAAACTGACTGAGAGTCTGAAGGCAGCTGTTGACTCTTTTGGGCAACAGAAAAGCCTGAGAAGTCCAAGAGATCAGTATCATCCCTAAATAGGGAATCTCCGGAGTCGGTTTCATAAGAGATTCCTTTTCGTTTAAGAGAATGCCTAACTCCTGTGTCAGGTGAAGTGTTTTTCTCAAGTCCTCTGGGCACTTTTCCTCCGAGGACAAGCGGAGAAGCCAATCGCCCAGGCATAAGTTAATGTTGATTCCCAGAAGGTGAAGCCAATTCCCTAGAGGAGCAAGGATTCGTGTGAAAACTTGAGGGGCCATCAACAAACCAAAGCATAGGGTCCAGAACTGTAATGCTCTGCCCTGAAAAACAAAGCGTAGAAATTTCCGTGAGTCCAGATGAACAGGAACGTGAAAATGTGCATCCTACATATCCCTGTTGTACTGAAGACATGACTGAACAAACGGTCTCCACACGAAACTTCGTCTTCAGTACGAACACGTTCAAGGCGCTGATATAACGGGCCTCCAGGGTGAACCATGAAAAGGCGATTGTAAAAACCTTCAGTCCCTCTCCCTAGATAAAAAGGGATTCAACTTGTGAGAGAGGCCAAAACTTTGTGAAACCATTTGAATATGCTGTCATGACTGGAGATGTAAACGGTCCCCCCTTAGTGGATGGATTGAGCTTCAGTGTGATGAAAACAGGTTTGGGAGGTGGACTTGTGAAGCAGAATTACATTCACCACTGTTATGAATGATTCCAGGACAAAGGTGCCAATACCATATGCCTACAAAATTCCTGATGGGATGTGAGAACCATCAAAATGCTTATGACTTCAAGGAGAAAAACTGCATCTCTCTGATGGGTTTTGTAAATCTGCTTGTAAATATAAGAAGGGGTTGCTGTTGTTTTTGTTTTTGTCACTGTCGGTTGTAAATGTAATTTTACAAATAAAATTGCAAAGAAATATTAGAAAAAGCATGTAAAAGTAAAAAGAGTTACTGAATCTTCCTTCTCGAAACTTAGATATTTTACAAACAAATATGCAAAAAATTTTACTGGAACTTATCTGTTTTGATATTGTGTGAGCAGTACAATAATTTTACAAAATCCAAAAAAGTTATTCATTAGAAAAAACATATATAAGTTAATAAAATTTACTTTATCTTGTAAATGAGGCCCCAGGAAATAGTCATTTTCAACTTCTTGCAGAAGGTAGGAAAATGGAATTTTTTATTTATACAGTGTGAATGTACCATTCTCTTTCCATTGAGAACCTTTTTCGATAACGACCTCAAAGTTTCCCCAGTCTGTTGCTCTCGATAAATTATACTGTCCCAATTACAAACCTTCCACCCAAAAGTATTCCTTCCAATGAAGTCTGGCTCCTACTTGGGTGTGGAGGACTAACTTCTCCTTTCTTGGGGTTGGTCTTGAAGGGAGACCTCTTAATGGACTTCGTAGGAGGTCATAATAATTGATCTGGATCTAGTCTGGGTTTTTGTCTTCCCTCCACAAAAGGGCTGAGGCTGTAGAGGGGATAATGATCTCAACATGGAAGGAATGGGCTCCCTCGGATGTCTAGTGGACTGTGCCAACAAGTCAGTGGTAGACTTCTGCAAGTCTGAATGAATCTCCTTTACAGTGACTTGCAGAAAGAGATGAGACTTATTTAAAGGATCGAAGAGTAGAGCTGACTTCTGTGTTGGCGAGACTCCTTTCAAGGTGAAAGAACAACAAAGTGCCCTCTTTTTAGGAAAAGAGGGAGGCAAATTCCAAAGAACCATCTCTAATTGCCCTATGTAAGCACGAAAGAACTCCCAGCCAACCGGAGGCAAAGTTTTCAGCGAGATCAGGACAGTCCTCAATCTTCCTTCGCTAGAGCCCCAATGGCCCAATCCATTAAACTAAAAATCTCGAAAACCTTAAAAATGTTCTTGATAAGGAGATCCATTTCAGATGAGGAAAACATTATCTTGGCAGTAGAAAAGGCCATTCTATGAGCCGAATCCACCATACCAGAGAAGCAGAAACTCCCAAGGATGGAGCTTCCCCGGTGGCGTAGAATGAGTACCTCATCTTTAATAATTTGCTGGGTGGTAAAGCGAATGTTGCTTTGCCCTGTTCTTTCCTAGAGGCCAGCCAGTCATGAACTTTTCTGAGCCTTCTTTGAGGAGGAGGAAAGAACTAGCTTGGGTAACCTGGTACCCTCTGACGACTGCTTTCTCATGAGGAAGGTAGAAGTTGGAGAAGTAGGAGAAGCAGGAACGAAGAATTCTAGAAAACTATCCAGAAGGAATTGCAAAAGAGATGAGTAAGCTGAAGAGGGGACCGTCTCCTGAAATACCTCTTCCTCCTCTGAAGAGATAGGAGACAAAGACCTGTCCTTGGATTCGGTAACTGAAGAGGTTTCAAAAAAACCCATGTGTTCAGACAATTGACACATGAATGGACCCTCTTGAACTGATGATGATGGCGGATTAAGAGAGGAAGGCGCTTGGCGCCCAGAACCAGAGGCTGGGCGCTCGGCTGTTGGCGCCGGAAGCTCGGGAGTTGGTGCCGGGTGCTCAAAGGCGGAAGTCTGGCACGAGTCAGCGGGTGCTGGGCACTCAAAAGCGGAAGTCTGGCATGAACTGGCGGACGCTGGGCGCTCAGAATAAGTCAGGCACTTATAGTGCTCAGGACTGCCTCCCAGCAAATGAAGAGGGCGAGCTGGAGAAGCAGGCTGGTCATGAAAACTGCAGGAAGGTTGTGGGCTAGCCTCCCTGTACCTCTTGACAGCCAGAGGAGAGGTATCCCCAAGATCTGCATGTCTCTTGAGCAGGCACGAAGAAACAGAGAAGTGATATGGGAGCTTCTTGTGTGGGCTGAAGTTTCCGAATCTGATGAAAGCTGATGCACTGGAATGCCTTTCCAATGGTGCTTAGTCAAAGCCTGAGAACAGGCTCGACAGAGGGGGCAACTGCCCGTGGGGAAACCCCACCAGCCTCCCTTGGACCTCCGGTATGTCTTCTCCCCAGTGCGGGGAAGCGGGACAGTGACCTTCGTCTAGGAGGACTGGTGGGACAGACAGCCACGTCCGCAACATTCACAACACTCCCTTCTCACTGCATTTTCATTATTCACATTCTTCTCCACTAGAGATCTAATAGCCAATCCCATTTCCATAATGGTATTAGATAATACACCAAACTTCTGATCAAACCTTGATTCCAGGCTGGCAATGGCACTAAGAGCAGAATCATGGGAACCTGGAACAGGAGTAGATGGTAAAGTAGGAGGACTTAGAATGGGAGAAACAGGAGGAATTGGAGGAGTAATAGTTCTATCATGCCATACATTATCCAAAGGCGTAGAATCTGTATTGGCCCTATTCTCAGCCCTAAGGGCTGCTTTCCTCTTCCTATCTCTTTCAAGTTTTTCTAGATGAGATTTCAAAGTTTTCCATTTCTTATCCTCCCAATCTGACACTTTAAGCAAGTATTATCTTTACTACATTCTCGCCCCCTACATTTAGTGCATTTCTTATGAGAATCGTACAAAAACTTGTTAACCTAGTTCTACACCCTCAGAAAAGAAGCGAATACTAAATGAACTGGAATCCAACATCGTTAACTAAAGCAATTCTTAAAGTTAACCAGAAATAACAATTCATCAATGATAGAAAGCCACAAAACAACAATTCCTGAATACTTCACCAAGATCGGGCAAATAACTAGCCGAAAAGCAATGAAGTAGCTGCGAAAAACTACTGATGTTCATTGGAAGCCGGCAGGAAACAAATTTAGCTCTCTGCTACGTTGTTCCTTTGATTCCCAGATAGTGGACAGGACCTTGTCACCTACACACAAACGGTAGAAACGCCACCATGCGAATTTTGAATTTTTAAGCTGCCGTAGGTTAGGAACCAATAGCTATGTAATTACTTGGTAAGTTACTTATATAAAAATCACAATTTTTTTAAAGTAAATTGTATTTTTCCTAACTATACAAACCTGAGGTCCTTTACATTAAATTCAGTGCATATTGGCAGCTGGAAATGGCTGATTTTGAACTTTCAAACAAGGTGGTTAAAACCAGATAATGACTGTCCGAATAACTGGGGACTACCTGCCCAGATTTTAGTAAACAGTTTTCAATTGTTTTAACATCTAAACATGACCTGAAACGATAATTAAAAAAATATTTAGAGTTTATTGACAATTTTGTTCATATGAATTTGTAAAAAACATCTGTATGAATAATTCAGGATAGGATCAAGTCAGTGGTCCAACGTGTTGGCCTGTTTTACCCAGGTAACTGGAACCATTCTACATATTCCTCAGATTTTCCCTGTTTTACATAAACAAACATATCTAGAATTTCATTCGCAAAAAAAATTGTTTTTTTTTTTTTTTCTTTGCTTTAAACAGTTATTTGGTGAAGTACACTTTGGTCTTTGAATAATCCTGGATAGCTCACGTTTGGATTTTTGTTTTGGATTATTATAGACCTTTTAGATATCTTGAAATGGTTTGAACCTTTGCTTTTACATATTAATTTTGAAAAGTCTCTCTTGATTTTTTCAACATGTCTGAACTTCATCGAGTGTAAGAATGTGTGTGAGGGGATGTAAACTAGACTTCCTAAAGCCTGTTGGAATCCCCATCAAATATGTTTAATGTAAGGTAAGAGTTGTGAATTGGACTTTATAGATGTGAGGCCTTATTTCGGTCTGTCTGAAAGAGAATGGTTAGATTACAACCTGTATGTGAGAAAACTTGAAATGAAATTTGGGCTCAGAAAAAAGTGTTCTATATCTCACTCTTCATAACCGGACAGTCAAGAAGTTAGATATTTCCTTGCCTCAAATTCTAACAAATAATGACCCTTCCGCATTGTAGCGGTAATTTCTAACTCCCCTTTATAATAAAAAATAAAGAACCAACTCTTCACTGATGGCATCCATTCAAACCCTAGGTGGGGGCATGAAGAATCTGCAGGACAAGGAAAAAACATGGTCCGATTTGAGAGATCTAAAAGTGAAAAAATTAGTGCATGCAGTGGAGGGTGGGAACAATCCTGTTGGAGCTCCTAGTCCTGGACCTCTTCCAAGCTCACCAACCCCTGTGAGAAGGAATGTCGAAACACATCATTCAAGAGGTTTACTTATAAGCGGTCTCCCCTCGACACAAACCTGTATGCTTCCCAGTAACCCTGCAACAAAAAGCATAAATTCTGGTTCTTCGCCTGTGAGATGAGTCCCCAGACGGGCTGGCGTACTTAAATCAGAAGATGACCTCTCAAGATGCAAACTTAATGTTGAAATAAATGAAAGAACAGTCAAGATTAAGGGTGATCCACTGGTAAAGCAGTCCGGTTGAGTTTTTACTTCCAACTCATGAAGATGAACTCACCCGCCAAGAATAGACGTAAACTGGCAGGTTCGACACGATACCTGATAGCAAAAATGTGGACGAGGATGTTATTACCCTAACTGTATCTTAAGGGAAAGAAATCATGAAGGATTGGTAAAATCATCAAATAGCTTGAACACTCCCTACAAATAAAAACACGACGTTGAAAAAACTTTGACAGAGAAATGCAATGCACTTCAACCCAGTCTTCCCCAGCAACAGGAGCTCCACAATGCCTACAACTGATTAAAGACATGCTGCAGAAACTCTCAAATAATTGTTTAAGTCTTAGATGCCTGCAGGAAAGAAATTTATCTAATTCTTTTCCGACATTGCATGTATGCAACTGCAATCAACTCCTGGAAAGATAAAAATACAGATGTCCATGGCTATCTCTGAGGCAACTGTTTCTCAAACAACTCAAATCTATTTAGATTAGATTTAAGAATACAATAAAAAGAAGATTTAATGCTCAAAAAAATAGAATTAAGCTGTACAGACAACAAAAGGAATATTTTTATTGACAGATGTCAGCAAAATGTAAAACATGACCTTCAAGGTTTGGCTGGAACAATATAACGCCAGATTTATGGAGATGCCAGACCTTGAAAAGTACAGTTGAACAACAGGCGCTACCCAAATTAATTTGGCTGGATGTGATGTTGATCTTCAGGAAGAAACATCCATTAGTTCATTGCCAGGATAAAAGCGTCATGAAACTGGTGACGCCAAAGACTTGGTTTCTGAAGAGAGACTCATTTTTACCAGGCGTCTGACAGAACTGGTCATTGCAGCGTCAAGTACCACTAGGTTGGAGTCAAGGATAAGAAAAGTCATGAATTGACTGAATAAACCAGAGGTTCTTTTGTCTTCTTCCAGAAGGTGAACTCCAAACGCTTTGCCGTAATACCTCAGATCTGCAAAGGACAAAAGGTGTCAAAATTTGGATTAGACAGGACGTAATTATCAGGACACTGTACCACGTTTTTTAATCTTTTACCAGATAAACAAGACACCAGGCAAATTCAAAAACTGTACGTCAATATACCTAACAGGACGTTCAGGACAACCAAACGTAATGACATATGAAACTAACTTCCATTATACAGATGAGGACTTTGCACCACAATCGATAACAGGACAGCAGTTGGATGACGTGAAGACGATCTGCCTCACTCACTAGACAATCTACATGGATGACATATCAACAAGGAAGAATCCTTAAAAGACCAACATCCCTCTTCGGACTTAAAGAGACTAATGAAAGTTTTCACGGAACATTTTCCTTATTCTTCCAGCCTCCCTCGTTCTCCTCCATCAGATTTACTTTAAGAAAGACGTCTTATCAAACTTACTTTATGAAAATGGTTATGTCTCTCCATCCAAACTTCTTTAAAATTGATGGAAGAGTGGATGAATATCTAAGAATTTCTGGGCGGACTGTGTTCTCCTTTCCTCAGATGAAACTTTGCTTCAGTCTAACATGTGGTTTATGAAACTGGAGAATCTCTTGGCCTAGAGTTCCTCTTCTTCCCAGGGGATTTCTCGAGACTAGTAGAGGCTTCCCTCCAGCTATGATGAAGTCAAAGGTGTTTTGGTCCGCTTCTGGACTGGACCATCTTCTCAAAGGAATCTTTCTCTAGGCCTTTGAGGTTTTTAATTTCCTTGACTGGACCATAGATACCTTGCAAGATGGAATTCAGAAACAATGTTTACACAGAGTTTAAATGCAACATAATGGCTTGCATGGATAAGGCTCTCATGAGATGGTGCCAACATCATCTGGCACTTTTTCTGCAGGGATCTTAAAGAAAAGGCACATCTTTGCTCTTTTCTGTCCACTGGAGTTATCTCATTCAAAAATCAGAACCTTTAAAAGCTCCTCGTTCTGCTCATCTGTTTCCTCAAGAGACCTGGTAAAAGAAGTCTTTGGCCCTTATCACAAAAACCACAGGAATCTACTTCATGGCCTTCATCAGCTAAAACAGTAATGCCAACCACCCACTTCACCTTCAAATGAGATTTTATAGCTCCTGTCTCTGGAGCCCTTTTTTTCAAATCCTCAGTAGGGTTTCAAGATCTGCTGGGAGAAGATCAAGCTGCCCAACCCCAGACAAGCAAGACACAGAGTCTGATGGGAGTTTTCATTCATTGTGAAAGACTGAGCAATTTCTGGCAAAATGTGGGACAAACAAGGATCAGATAGCAGGTCCATCCAGTTTTCATCAATCATTTAGGGGTACAAGATCCCTTCCTCAGGAAACCCTGACAGCCAAGACCGAGTGAGTTTCGGCCAAATACAAGAAAAAACCCTATCTCTCAGCAACAGCAAATTTCTCTTCTGACAAAAAGTTCGAAAGAGTTCAAGTCATGCTACAGGATTCCCCAGGATTTTAGAATCGTGAAGGTCCTGTATTCCCAAGAACTCGGGGGGGAGAAACAAAGTGTTGGACGTGGATGCTCCAACGTTTTTATTCAAAAGACAAAATTCTTAATGGAAACTACCGAAATCTGTCTTAAATGCTTCAGACAGAACGACTGGATGGTATCATTGGATCTGCAGGATGCTTAAGATCCATGATCCCTATCCACCCGACTAACCAAGAAATATCTGAGATTCGTTCACAATAAGAAGTGTTCCAAAATTGGCTCTTTGTTTCATCAGATCTCTCCTCAGTTTTCACGAGATTGATGAACAATGTAGCAGGAATGATAGCTGAACACTTTCTGATGCATCAGGAACTCACTATACCTAGACAACTGGCTTCCCAGAGCCCCTTCCCACACACGCTGCCTGAAGGATCTTCAACGACAGTCCAGTTATCAGAAGAACTCCTTTATAAACAAGGAAAAATCACAACTGATTCCATCCCAACAGATTCTATACATGTGGGATGAGGATTCTTTATTCAGACTTTTTGGATTATTTTTATTAAGGTTCCTCAAGAAAACAAGCCTTAGAAAAGATTCAGAGTCTTCTTAAGGAAACAAACTTGCTCGGTGTGGAATGGATTTTCCTGCTGGGGTTTCTTTCCAGTCATAGAGCTGGATTGTCTCCTTCAGCTAAGACTGAATCTTCATTTAGAAAAATTAGTTCCATCTCAATCAACTGGGACAAGGTAAAAAATTGGAGACGAGTTTAACCCCATCTCAAAACTCTGTCATTATAATATCTAAAATGGTGGAACCCATTCAACCAACCTAAGCACAGAGGGCCTTTAATCACTTCTAAAAGCAGAGGAACCCAGACCTAGTGTTGTTCTAATAGCTGGACTCAGGATGGAACCGACTCTGGGAATCACTGATGATCAGGCCATCTCAGGCTCTTGGACCAAATTCATCAAGATTGTCTTGGCATATCAATCAGAAACAACAAACAGCGATCCTTCTGGCTCTCAAATAAACCCCATTCAGGTAGTAAAAAACAAAGTGGTACAGGTCAATCCGACAACACAACAGCGCTGTCCTACATCAGCAAACAAATGGTCACTCCAAATCTCTATTGAGACAACAAGAAAGCTTCTTCTCTGGGCGAAGGCGAAGAATGAGACACTACTAACCCGCTTTATTCAAGGGCAGAGAAATGTAGAGAGCAGACATGCTGAGCAGGAAGAATCAAGTCCTGTCCACAGAATGGATGCTTTTCAGGACTAGATCTGAAGAGCATGGGCTGATTTATCCTGACCGTGATGTACCATTTCCCACATTTTCCCACAAAGAGGATTAGAAACTTATTGTATCCCAGAAGTATACCAGATCCTCAAAGGCTGCTTTTTCATAGACGGAGGTTTCTCAAAAACCCGGTCAAACTTGTTGGAAACACTCACTAGATCAGAACCACCTTTCAAAATTAAAAAGTAATACAAAGTTCATTTTTTCTCCAGGAGCTGTTTGGACACGTAGCAAATTGACTCAATCATTCCAGTGCCAACAATTGTATTGGTTGGAGAAATCTGGAATGGATGAATGTAGACACTCCTCTCAAGAACTTTACACAAAACCAAATTACATAAACAACCCCACAGTTGGAAAATATCATAAAACCTTACAAGAAGGTTAAATTTCATGACTGCCTTTCAGACTTCATTGAAAAACTTTGAAAGTAATCATGGAAAATTTCCACAAATGCAACAGAAGGACAAAGATAAATCAATTATTAGCTTAAAATCAAAATAAGATCAAATTTATTTAATAAATGAACTGTGAAACAATCAGTGTTATCCTCTACCAGTACCTCTGTGACTTAAAAGCAGACTTTTCTTCATCTTAGGAATAACCTAATTATTTTCAACTTCAACCTTTTAAACCCTTATAGTGTTTTAAGCATCAAGTCTTTAGACACAGAAACTTAAGACCTTTCTAATTGTAAACCTCCAAGACCTTCTTCAGATCCTTTATACATCTAAGGAGACTTAACAAGAATCACTGACACAACCTAGATGTGTCCTGATGGGTTCCTCAACCCAGTGATAGATTTTTACAAAATGCATCCTTAAAAGATCTCACTATGAAAACCCTTTTTCTAGTCAGTTTAGCTACTGCAAAACGAGTAAGTGAAATTCATGCCTTTAACAAAGCTATAGGTTTTAGACAAGGCAAAACAGTTTGCTCAACTTGACTAGATTTTCTGGCAAAAATGAACGTCCATCTCAACCTTAAGCCCTAAAACTTTGATTCCTAACCTGACGGATGTCACAGGTGAGAAATAGAAAAACTCTGTGTCCAGTAAGAGCTCTTGAACATTATCTAGAAAGGACAAAAGACTTACCAGGGGGATCTGACCTATCAGGGTGAATCTGTCAAAAACCCTCTTTACAAATGTCTAAGAATGCTCTTCCTTTTTTATCAGACAATTAATAAAAACAAAAGCTCATTTGGGATGTAGGGAAGACTCAACACAAAATTCTAAAAGTTAAAGCACAAGGTCAGAGCGTAGCAACCTCTGTGGCTTTTAAACAAATTCCCTACTGCAGAGTATCTTGGATCTTCCTCCTTCTGGAAAAAGAACAAGTCTGTTTTTGGTTATCGGACCTTCCCGATGGTACAGACTGTTTATGAAGACTGTTACACGCTTGGTCCCATTGCTAAGCTGCAAATTCAGTAGTGAGAAAAATAGCTACCCCTAAAATCCCATAACCCAATAACCTTTTTCTCCCTTGGAACTAAGATGTCACTGTTTTTTGGTTGTTATGCAAGAGCTTCTGGAAAATTCTTCACAATCATTAGCAGACAGTTTTTTAAATAATAACCAAATGATTTCAGTTTAAGATTAGTCAAATGGTCATTTGTTAAAATGTTAGCGCCCTAAATAAGGGTATTAAAAGTTCTAATCACATGAATTTACTAACAAATCATTTGACATCCCCATAAAGAAATTTCAACCCCTGGCATTGGATTCTTGCTTGATTTCTTAAGGAATGCAGACATAAACTTGAGGCATGAAAACAATGAAGTCAGCTTCAACAGGTTGGAACCTTGTTGGTTTTGCAAAGTTTTAGTATTTTTTGCCTCCAATTCCAACGATGTTGGCTTTTCTCTGACCCTCCACCAAAGTAGTGTCAATCAAATTATATATATAACTACCAGGTCAGTTAGATGTTTGAAAATGTTATTTTCATAAAAAATAAATTTTATCAACATATTTACCAGGATAAACATTATATATAGGGTTAATCTAACCCTCCTCCCCTGAAGAGACTAAAAGATTATAAAATGGAAGATCTGAAAAGAATATTGAATGGTTCCAGTTACCTACAAACCACAGGTGGACCACCTGAATTACTTTCAGCATTGCTGGAAACCGTTTTGAACTTTGCGAACAAGGTGGGGACTTAAGCTATATAATAACTACCAGGTAAGTATGTTAAAAAATTCATTTTATTATGAAAATAACATTTTGCCTTTCGGCCCAGGTATCAGATTGAGGGGTGGCATGAGGTGGGCATGAAAATGTAATGTAAAGGACCTCAGGTTTGTATAGCTAGGAAAAATACAATTTACAGTACTTTAAAAAATTGTGATTTGTTCCTACACGATATACAAACCAAAGGTCCTTTACATTAGGAAGACTCTGGTTGCAGGGAGGAATCTGAGTGAGTCTCTAGAACTGACTGGAATTCACCACACCTGGGGTTCCCTTCCTGGTCAGGAAACCTGCCTCGGACAAACTGATTGGGTTATAGGAAATGCGAGATCAATTGTCAGACTTCTGGACCTTTTCATATGAATGAGGAAAGCGTCATTTCATACAAAAGGAGCTAGGATGGACCTTAAAAGTTGGTGAGAGTACGGCAAATATCAGTATCAGGTTTGTCTTATTATCATGAGCTCCTTCCTCCCCTTGCTAGAGGAAGGAGCGGGTTTGCTTCTATAGTCCTGAAAGGAAATACAGTAGAACGGAAGCTCGAAGTGTAGGCTTACCTGCATCAACTGCCAGATCCAGTATGTAACAGCTCGAATCCATTCTGTGCCCATGGGAAGACAGATGGATGAAGAGAAAAGGAGAGATGCAGTCACTCCACATTCATTCTCCCATCCACAACCATACATCTTAGGTGAGATGCAACCTGTCCCATTAGAGGAGCCGGGTAAGCTACACAACTTGTTGTGCAGCCACCACAGATCCCAAGAAAAAGGTATCCAAGGACTTGCAAGCAATGTCCCGAAGGTAGTAAGAAGTGAAGGTGGTCTGTCAAGACCACACCCCTGCTTTCAATACCTGAGAAACCAACAGGTTCTTCCGGAATGTGAGGGTTGGACCAATGCTCTGGACTTTGTGAGCTCACGAAGCCAGAAAGAAATTGTGTTCTTGGACACCTCTTTCTTGGTCAAACCAACGCTAATGAAGGGTCGTTGACACTCAGGCCAGAGATGGCGAGTTCTCTTCAGATAGTACCACAGTACTCTAACAGGACACAGGCATCTTGTCTGGGTCATTACCTACAAAGTCCTCTAGGGAGGGGATCGTGAAGGACTCGAACCTAGTGTCAGGGACCAATGGGCTCTGAGTCCGGGACGAAATCAAGCATAACTAATCCCCATCCCCTCTCTTTAACATCGAAGGAAAGTCCGTGCTGATGCCAACTCTCTTCGCCGATGCCAGGGCTAAAATGGTCAGTTTTGAGGGTCATATCCCTGTCTGACGACCCTTGTAAAGGCTCGTATGGTGCACGAGTCAGGCTCCTTCGAATGAGAGTCACATCCCACGCAGGGGGCCTGAGGTCCCTGGGTGGGCAAGACCTTTCAAAGCTTCTCATCAGTAGATAAATCTCGAAAGACGAAGAGATATCTACTCCTTTCAGTCGCAAGACTAGGCGAAGTGCGGCCCTGTACCCTTTTACAGCTCAAACGGAGAGAAGCTTCTCTCAGCGAAGAGAGACGAGGAAGTCCACGACCTGCTGAACAGTAGCTCCGACTGGAGAGAGACCCCATCTACGACACCAACCACAGAAGATGGCCCACTTTCCCTGGAATACCACTGCAGAGGACTGCCTGAGGTATCCAGCCATCTCCGTTGCTGCACAGCACGAAAAGCCTCTTGCTCACAGGAGGTGCTAGATAACCACCAGCGTGAAGACACAGGGAGTGCACTGCCTGGTGGTACTGCTCTACGTGGGGTTGACACAGCAGGTTGGGCCAGGGACCGATCTCTCTTGGTGCCTCAGAAAGAAGAGCTAGCAGGTCAGGATACCAAATGACCAAGCAGAAGACCTGAAGTTTCCTGCTGTGCCAGGTGGCAAACAGATCTATGACTGGATGCCCCATGGGTGCAGATCAAACACCCTTTCTGCTATGTCTGGCATGACAGGGACCACTCTGGCCTGGATCACTGATTCTGTTGGCTGAACAGGTCGTGACTGCCACTACATGCCTCTTGCCTGGAGTGACCTGGCTGATCAACTGATTCAAGTGAGCCAGAGCCCACTGCACTTGCATTGTCAACTGATGAAGCTCTAGAAGGGACACCAGGCCCCACTTGCATGCACCTGCACCATCAACTGGTGGTGCTGTCACTCATTAAAACCACAGTGTCCCATCACTCAACCCTGAAACTCTTGGAGAGCCAAGAAGGCTGCCTTGAGTTCCAGGATGTGGATGTGAAGGTGCTTGTCGTCTTGGTGCCACACTCCCAAGGCCAGCAACTCCTCCAGGTGTGCGCCCCATCCCTAGGTCGATGCATCCGAGAACAGAAGCATATCCAGAGCGGGCGTTTGCAGGCATACTCCTATTAAGATGTTCCTGTCGTCCATCCACCAGTCTAGGTCCTTTCTCACCTCCCCCAAGAGAGGGATGAGGAAGGACTGAGGGTATTAAGAATGGGACAGGTACTCTTTCAGTTGTCACCGCAGGGACCGAAGGTACAGACACCCATGAGGGACCAGCTTCTCCTACGATGAAAAGTGACCGATGATGACTTGCCATTGCTGAGCAGGCTGCTCCTGTTGAGACAGAAACAGCTGTGCTGCCTTCCTGAACCTGCTGATACGAGCACCCGAGGGGAAGACTCGTTACTACCATATCTATCAGCATGCCCAGGTACTTTATCCTTTGCTTGGGGATGAGATCTGACTTCTCGAGATTTATTACAATCACTAGATCGCAGCAAAACTCAAGGAGCCGATCCCTGTCCTGAAGCAACTGCGAGCGAGAGCTGGCCAGGACCAGCCAATCATCGAGATACCTCAACAGATGTATCCCGTGCGAATGGGCCCAAGCTGACACTAGGGTGAACATTCGTGTGAATACCTGGGAATCGGTCAAGATCCCAAAACAGAGTGCTCTGAACTGGAGCACCGCCTCCCCGAGCATAAAGTGAAGGTACTTGTGGGAGGACGGACAGATGGGTATTTGAAAATACGCATCCTTCAGGTCCACCATAAGCATGAAGTCGTTTTCCCTGATGGAGGTGAGCATGGAGCGAGCCGTCTCCATTGTGAACCGAGTCTGGCAAACGAAATGGTTCAGAGGAGAGGGGTCTATGACTGGTCTCCAGCTCCCCTGAAGCTTTTTCTATGAGAAAGAGATGGCTGTAAAGCCTGAGGACCAATCCGACACGACTTCCACAGCGCCCTTGCTCAGCATGGCTTGCACCTCTTGCTAAAGTGTGAGATCCTTCTGCGAACCAGGAACGTAGGTAAGGAGATGGACCGGAGAGTTGGTGAGGGGTGGCCGAGAATCAAAGGGGAGAAGATATCCCTCCTGAAGGACATCCACTACCCAGGTCTCAGCTCCGTATCGCAGCTACATTGCCCAATGGCTCAATAGGCAGCCCCCCACCACTGGCAGCAGCTGGAGGGGAATGCTGTCCCTAGCGTTTCCTCTTCTTCTTCTTCACCTTGCCTCCTTTTCCGGACTGGAAAAAGGGGTGCGACTGCACGCCCTTTCTGGAGGAAGAAGAAGGCTGTGTTCCCATGAGCAACCTTCGAAGTCTGGGACTTCTTGGGGGATGATGAAGTGCTAGCCTGGAGCGTAAAGACCTGGAGGTCATGGCCACTACCTGATGGACAAGGCAGTTGCTGTCTTCAGCCTGACGCTTGTCCACCGCAGCATCTACCAGCTTTCCAGGGAAGAGAAAGGCAGAACCCAGCAACGGTCTGTTCTGCAGGGTCATTGCCGATTCGGGACCTACAGACCTGGCGAAACGGGAAAGGACAGCATCCCTTCTCTTTAGCACCAGGTTTGCCTACAGGTTTGCTGTCTAGTGGGCTAAGTAAGAGATAGCTCTACCTCCAGACTGGCACAGCCTCCCAAAAGCGGAGTCCTCCCCAGGGACGACAGCACCCAAGGAGGCAGCCACTTTGGATACTGTGAAGGACCACAGACCCAGCCAGGAGAAAGCCTGAAGAACCACAATGGAGGTGGCCTCCAGGGTCACTGCTTCTTGCTGAGAAAGGGAGATTCCTTCCGAAGTAAGATGCTGCAGTGAGAGACCTGGGCCTAGATGCACCAAGTCCGGGTCAACCTGCTTGGTTGTCAATGCCCTCTCCAAAGGTGTATAAAAGCGCTTCTGTCGAGGCAGAGGAGGAGGAAGCAGCTTGTCTGAGCGGTTCGATCGCAGTGAATTCTCCTGCCCAGAAACAAGATTATTCACTTGATCAAGAACCCCCTCGACAAGCGTGGACCACGGCAGCCCCACCGAAACCTTTGGGTCCCTTTTTTGGACCCCAGAAGGATTCGAAGTACGAAGGGCAATCCACTGGCGAGGCCATGGTCCCTTCCCCAAGGCCACTGTGCTGACAAATCAGCGCAATGACCTCTGCAAAAGTCCTCTGTATCTTGGGGGTGTCCACATCCTGGAGGAGAGGACCCTCGAGTCCTTCCAGGGTGTGGTCCTCCTGATCTACTCTCCTGGCAGGAGGGAGAACCTTGCAGACCCCTTGGATCCTTCCTACGCTACGCAGGCGTACAACCTAGTCGATCCAAGAACCGAGCCAGGAATGTATGCCTTTGTAGTCGAACTCTGGGGAGAGGACTCTCCAGAGTTCCTCCTATCCGACTCATACCTCCTAGGGAAACCCCAGGAGGTTGAGGGGACAGGTGAGGAGGATCGGGCACCCCCGCCAGGCCTGCTAGTGGAACCAGCAGGAGGGCTGAGCCGAGACTGGTCATCAACCCGTGGTGATGATGGCAACCTGGGTCCAGGAGAGCGCTTTCGCCTCGGCGAAGCACTGTCCTGAGGAGAGCGCAGCAGTTCGCATGAGCCGAGCTGAGCACTCGACTAAACCGAGCCAGGCCGATCACACAAACGCGATCGGGGACTGGGTGGAGTTGAATGCGTGGCTGGCTGGCGAGAACTTGTGCTGTCCTCTTGACAGGCCCCAGTCTTCTTCGAGGCTGAAGCCTCACGAGAAGACTGTACAGGGGACCACCTCTCTGTCTCTTCAGATGCTCAGGCCCAAGAGAACGAAGCACCAGCCTGGGAACCTGGCTTGGCACCGGAAGAAGTGCCAGCAGGCTGAGTCGAGACACCTGCATGTCTTGGCTCTTTCTCTGGTCCTGTACCCAAATTGGTACAGTGAGCAGATTCTCTGACACCGGTTTGGGATACCCAAGTCTTCCATGGAGACCTGGGTACTCGGAGTGGCTCGTGAATGAGCGTCCAACACAGTGCCAACCTTCGAAGAAGACTTCTTAGGACCAGCAATCGGTGTGCAAACCAAGGTCTGCATGCCCACGGTTCTCGAAACGCTAGATCCAAGGGTGAGCAATTCGGTTCCGTGACCCGCACGTCAGAAACAGCTGACGAGAGATCCCACTGCTTCCCCTGTGGAGTGAGGCAGCCCCTTTGAAGTCCCAGGATGGGATTTCTTAGGGGAGGAGGAGAGACAGCCTTCTTCTTCTTCGGCCTATGAGCCTCGGAAGAAGGGGAGAAGGTAGCAGACGAAGACGAAGACAATGAAGACAAAGACAACGACACCTTCTGAGACCTCTCTTCGACTTCTTCTTTGTCATCTTCTTCAGGATGGCAGTCAAGTCCCCCATCCAGAAAGGAGTAGCAGATGTCACAGGAGCAGCCGGGGTGGCCAGGGTAGCGGGAGCGACTCGGACAGCAGGAACATCATCTACAGGAGCGGTGACAGGGGCAGCCAGGGCAGCCAGGGAACAAGGGAAGCCAGGAGCAGCAACTAGGGCGACCAGGATAGCTGGGGCAAATGGAGCAGCCAGGACAGCCTGGGAGCCAGGGAAGCCAGGAGCAGCAACTGGGGTGACTGAGATAGCCAGGGCAGGTGGAGGAAGCCAGGACAGCCTGGGAGCTAGTGAAGCCAGTAGCAGCAGGAGCAGGAACCATCAGATGGGGCACGGTGGAGGTCACCAACATCAAGAGTCCAGCCTGGGACAGCGGGGCCACTGTGAGGCCTGGAGGCAGAGGCACTGTGTGCTGGGATGCCAGTATGGCAGTCACCTGGGTCCCCAGGTGAGATGACATGGTTACTGGCATCTTGGCAAAGGCTGTCATCGTCACAGTGCTAGAGGCAGGGGTAGCGGCAGCATGGGTTGACCACAGGAGCGGCCACCAGGCGTGACAAAAGACCCTGCAACAATGGCATGCCAGACAGACCCAGGCTGCATCCGTGTCAGCTACCTGCTCAGCATGGAGAGCAACTGCCATGCTGGAAGAAAAAGTTGGGTTAGTAGAGGGAGCCTCCTCTTGCTCTGGGGAAAAGTCCCCCCCCCCCGACCAGGGGCGAGGAGAGACCCCCGAGAGGAGGGCTTCCTGATCGTCTGCCCACCCGATCCTTCCACACCCAACAAAGCAAGCGAAGAAGACAAAAGGGAGTCCTCTCCTGAAGAAGAGATAGCCAGAAGGGGAAGTTTGCCAGGAGAGAGAAACAAGGACGATGGGTTAGCCACCAACGGAATCATCGAGAGCAGATAACCCTCAGACGACGCCTTGGAAGGCTTCCTCCGGTACTGTTTGCTCCCTTCAAACTTCGCCCACTGAGGAGTAAAGGGCGTGTGGATCAACATTTGAACAGAAGCTACTATTTCTTCCCACCCACCCCAGGGCACACACGCTGGGGGAAGGAGGGCTTACAAGGCTTACTTTCAAGAGTTTGCTTGCTCCAAACACACAAATAAGCAGACACACAAGGAAAAAGAAAGAGGCACCAGGAAAAACAGATCAACGTCAGTCACGGCAGAGAGGGAAGAACACACTTCTACACCGTACGACAGCCGAAAGTAAATAGGAATGTTACATCTGGACAGGTGGGTCTCCTGCCTACCAGATGGTAGTTAACTGCCTAACCACCTTGTTTGAATGTTCAATGGCCGTTCCCAGCTGCGCTGTAAATAACTCCTAAATGTAAAAGACCAATGGTTTGTATGTCATGTAGGTACATGCAAATTTTGTAAGAATAGGTTCAGGATAAGTATCAGGGAGAGGGACATCTTCAGCTGATTGCCTAGCTTCAAAAGCTCAAAGAAGCAGTTCAGCCTTTTCTCTTAGGCCAGTAACCAATCTACCAACATCTGTTAGTAGTGGTGGAATGGAAGACAAGCCTGACCCAAAGATAGATGATGCCACTTTGGTCCATCACAGATGAAGCCGAGTAAGTTCTTCAAGTTTCCTCTTCAAGGAATTATTGCCTTTTCTCTCAGCTGTATGGTAAGGTCCTATTCACAGCATGGCAAGACTCAACAAAAATGGTGTAATTTTCATTTGAACGATTTCGTCTCCATGCATTTGTCATGGTAGGCTCATCTACATGTATCATCAAACCATGGCTGGTCATTTGTCCTAAATTTGATGACCTTTCTAGGGACATACCTTACTAAAATAGCCATCAGCATTTTATGTAACTTCTTGGAATTTGGATCTAATATAGCACCTGAAATATTAAGTGCCTGACAAACTTCAAAAATGCAATCCCAATTGGCTCTGGATTTCAGCCAGACCATTTTTCCAATAGTGGAATTAGGAATAAAATGATTAACAAATACGTATATGTCCATCTCAATGGTGCAATGATCAGAAGTGCCCATATATTCACAGACCTTGGACTTCACAATAGCTGGAAGATCTGTGAATATGAGGTCTAACCTATTACCCAAAATGTGCGTGGGTTCCTCAATTAGCTGGACACAATCGGAGGATACACAGAATTCATGAGCAGACCAGCCGTGCTTTGCATTACAGTCTCCACAAATAACAAATGAAACTTTGAATACTGTGACTGAGCTGCACTAATCCTTTCCAAATAACAGTCATATACAGAATCATCAATATTTGGATTGTGGTAAAGAGCAAATACATAAACACTGTAGACCTTAATGAAAATTTTAATACAAAGAACTTCATGGCAACTACACTCCAATTTTTCTGACAATAAATAGGTCGTCCGGACTTAGTGTACACAGCCATACCTTGCACATGAGGGATGTTACGACGATAAATCAAATCAGGGCCATCAAACCCTGGGATTAAAACTCAACAACTTTTGCTACTTACAAGAGTCTCAGATAAAAACATCAAATTGTAGTTACGGGCATATTCCGACTCATTCAGAATAAGTAGAGCATTTCAAATCTTAAGTGTTATTGTATACCCTAAACGATTTGACACGTACTAACCTAATCGTAGCCTAAGTCTTATACTACGACACCCAGGTTACTTCACTAATATGCTATTCCAAATTGCACTTAAAACACTGCACTGCATTGTGTATATTAATCTAAGACATAAAACAATATAAACTTACTGTTGGCGCATTCAATACTCCTAGCTTCAATTAGAATCAGATTAGCATGAGTGCAATCTCACTTCATAACCCTCATCCAAAGCACACCTCAAGAAATTCTCCTTACATTTAGATATGCATGTCTCCTAAAGGAATTTTCCTAAATGAACTTTAAGATGAAAGGGAATACTTAAGTGGACTTGGAGGCACCGACAACTATGGCTGCATTCCCTTTTCTTGAGTCCCTACTTTTTAGAACTACACTGCATCAAGGCTGTGACGAGACTGCTCTCACAACTGTCGCCAACCAACACCAAATGTTCGACTAACTACCGGACAAACAACCAATGACGGTAGTTAAGCACTATTACATGTATACTTACAATTAAATACATGAAACAACCAAAACAATGCTTTTCATTACTAAATACAAACACAACAAAACATATCTTTCTTCTACATAATACGCATTTCCACTTTACATAAATTTAGAAAGAATACATAAAACTATACCACAACTTGCAGAAAAGTACAATCTCTCGTTGAAGTTTTAACTGGGCACAACTCTGGAGATCAAGAAAATTTGACCTCAAGCCCCAAATATCTGAGTAAAGTACTTTACAATTTTTCATACTGTAATGAGTAACAGGCCAGGGTTCAGCTCAATGTCTCCCGAAAGAATTAAAATTATCAACATAAAATCAGTAACAAAACTAATAAACAGACTCATAACAACAGTAACACTGTAAAAATCAACAGAACAATAAACAACAATGCCATCAACAACAGTATTTACATTATTTACAAAAATTCTATTGAAAGTATAAATAAACGTCCCCCTACATCATTGAAAAAAATGCCAGAAGCAACTGGTTGGTAAGGTGGGGCCACCACACCTTGTAAGGCAAAAGAAATCAGCCAGGTTTGCCGCAACAACTAGGGGAGGACAGTCAGGATAGATTTAGAAATAAAACACGCAGAAGGAAAAGATTAGCCTAGGTAAAGATGAAGGCACCTTCCTGATAATCCACCAAGCAACTTTTGCTTCTCACCAGCCTGTCCTACACACTTTTCAAAAAAACAATAAAGTGAACGAAGAGGATAAAAATGCCTGATTGTACCCTCAGGCAAGGGAACTCAAACCCAAGACCATGGGAGGCAACGGTACAATGGCTATGACACAGTCCAAGGTTGGAGAACAAGGTTTGTATTCAGAGTAACCTCCTCTTAGAGGGTTGCCTACCAAGGCTAAAGAGTCCCTTCTACCTACTGTTTTGATTTCAGTGTCCTCCTGAAAGAGTTGGCTGCCAAGGCTAAAGCGTCTCTTCTACCTTAACCCGTGTAGGCAGGGAAGTCACACCCTGAAGTGAATGTTGCTAAGAAAGGCCACTTTAATATATATTTACAAAGTAAATATTTACAAAAACCATAAGGGAATGGAATGGAATATGAGATTTAGGCATAAAGCCAAGCACTGGGACCCATAGGGTCATGCACTGATGGAATGGAATATGAGATTTAGGCATAAAGCCAAGCACTGGGACCCATAGGGTCATTCAGTGCATGCACAAAAATCACGACAAATAAAATTAAATGCGAGCAATTCTGAGAAACTACTAAATATAAAACAGCATAAGAGGTAAAACATATGGGTCAGCAATGGCTTTCACTTAATTTGTCCTAACCAAAGCCTCATTTGACCTTAGTTACTGTGTCCTGACCTGGCTTGGGGAGGCGAGGAATGGGGCTTGAGACTTCACCCCCTTCTAGTACCCCGCCAACTGATACTGTGCAACTATTATACACTTAAACCCACTTTCATATTCCTGAATGCAGCTTCAAAGTACAATTTCTATTGTTGTGAAATGTTATTAACAAGTGTTATCTAAAACTTAATATTTTCAGCCATTTCTAAGATAACTTGTAACTCTCCAGTCTATAAACAAACCCCGGCCTGCGATCCCTCCAAAAGCTTCTGGAAATAACCCTAGTCTGAGTCACAATTCACATACCTAGCATTAGTAGGTTACCTAACCTAAGAACTTAATAGATTCTTGCCTTCATCTCAGGCTGCAAACCTTCGCCCACAGGCCACAGACTTCGGTACCCCATGCAAACCTTATGTAGAACAGCCTATCAGTGGACCGTGACTTAAAAAAAAGTATTAGCAATAGGCCTAATGAAACACTGGAAGACTGGGCGACACTGACGGCCATTACACTGGAAGGTAGACTAAGAGTCAGTGTTGCCAGATGCCCATGGCAAAATTTCTGTAGATTTTGCTCATTTTTTTCTGTAGATTTAATGAAATTTCTTTATACTACTCATACTTACTTTATTTGTTATCTAATACAAACATTTGAAATTACTGATACATAACTGCAAGAACTCCATAAATTTGATCCTTTTACATATACAGAAACACTTTAACATTGGAAAATTATGTGAAATGCTGCAACACAATCTAGGTAATGTCTATACATAAATTTGCATAAATAATATAAATGTTAGTCCTTCTACCAGACACACTTCACCATAAGTTTAGAAATTGATAATGCAACAGTGCAAAACAGTTTAGGCCTACAAAGAATGACAATAATGAAAACAAATATTCAATGCTTATGAACAATTCTGGCTGTACCTCTTAATGATATACTGTACCTGTAGGCACTTTGCAAGTCTATAGAAAAACAAAAATATTAGTTCACCTATTGTACTATGCACTCATAATTACTACACTCCTCTGGGAGACATGTTGCTGATTACCATAATAATCCTCATCACTTTCCTCAGTATCCTTAGCAATGCCCTTCTTATACATACTATTAAATTTATCTAGTAATGACTTACCTACTGGTACATTATAACACGTGCTATTACTTAGAAATCTTTTCGTGTGCAACACTCCATTGATGGTTTCTGTGGCTAACCTATTCCTCAATTTAGTTTTTAGCCTATTCACGGCCGAAAATACTCTTTCAACCGTTGCACTTGAGTGCGGGAGACACAGCACGTTTAACATGAAGTTGGATAAAAGAGGAAAACGGGGAACTGCGTTCCCAGACTTAGCATCTCTTACTTTTATCCAGAATTTAACTGCCATTTCATCACTAGAACTAGTCAGTAGCTCTGAGCTTAGCAGTGACATCCACTCATCATCAATGCCTTGCACCATGTTGTCAGTGACAAAAAACGAGGATGGGAAAGCTACCATAAGAGGTGCAAGGGAATTTATTTCCTTGCTTTTCACAACCGCAGGGTTTAATGCTTCTAATTTTTGAAAGACTGGGTTATTAAAAGAAAATCTGGGAGATGTCAATTATGCAACGAATCAACATGATGGCGAAATACACAATTCAGTGCCACTGGATTGATTAAAACATATATTAAGGGTAAACCAAGTTCGATTTTACCTAAATTTTGAAAACTCTTGGAAGGTTTTTGTTGCATGGGGGAAGTACGCTATAAAGTACACTGAAGAACTTGTCAGCTCAAAAATGAAAACTTTAGTATTTTTTGCAAAATATTCAGTTATTAAATAAATATTCTAAATTCACATTTACCACTTGAATATTTTAGTGATTTGATATATTCAATGGTTTTCCAACGTTTTGCGTGACAATTATTTGAAGAAAAGTAAATAAACAATAAATAATAATTGACAACATTTTGCTTCACCTGAGGTTTAACCTTCAATTTTACATTAAAGAATTAGGGAGTTTTTTTTTAATTAATATAAGATATATTTTTAAACTACATTTTTTGTTCCTCTGATCACTACAATTACTCAATATTACTGCACAAATTTCTAAAATACATCGAATTAAAAACATTTCACAGTCGCTGTCATCTATTCTGCCTTTTTGCAATATATAACTATTGTCTAAACTAAAAATTATTTGTTTGTGAAAATATCCATAAGATATAGTAGAAGAATATTTAGATGTTATATTATTTTTCTGTTTAGCTGTCATATGCACCAGTAACGGTGCGTTTTAATAAAACACGAAATCTTAAAGATATGCTGCTATTACAGTTTGGTAATACATACAGTCAGACGAACAATAAAAGTTGACGGTAGACTAAAAGTAAAACATTATGTAATATAAAAGAAATATGCTTAAGTAGGTCATAGAGGACATTATAATTAAATAAACTTAAGTATTCATGAGTAATTTGCATTAAAAGTTAATTTTATACGAAAATTAAATATTGTATGGAGGTTTTGTGAAGTCGTCTTGTAAGAGATGATGAAGATATCATTCAAAATGGGAATCAGAACTAAAAAGTTAATAATTTATCAAGTAAATTTTCACATTGAAAATGAAGTAAACTTGATTAAAATTTGTTATCAGTCATGCATTAGGTTATATATAAGCTCAAAAATGAGTCAGATCAAGATCAATCGATATCTTTCCGTACAAATGATATACATACATACATAGTAACTGACAATATTTGCAACTGCCTGGATATACCGGGTGTTTCGAACAAGTGGAAAGTTATGAAGTTTTCTGCTATAGCCTATCTCCAAGTACATTATTTTAAGTTTCTATTAAGCTATTTTTCATTTTACATTTCTTGTATTTTCAGACTGAGTGACGGAGTTAGATACAGCCATGGCTAACGACTCCGAGGAAATCAGATGGATTGACCGAATCCGGGCTATAACCTTCAGAGAGGCCAAAGATACTGGCGCTTCCTTCATTTCACGTTCCTGGATAGCTAAATACATTAAAAGAGATGAATCCTTTGTTAAAAGAAACTGCAACAAAAATCCATATGACTGTCATCGTAAAAAGAGTGAGAATCTTGCAAGGCCTGAAGTCCTTTCTCGGGAGTCAAAAGACATCATAGTTGAGGCAGTGGGTAGACCAAGAAAGTCTTTACGTAAATTGGCGCTTGAACTAGAAACAAAAATGGGAAAGAAGAGATGTTATAGTGCTGTGCATCGTGAGTTGAAAAAATCTGGTATCAAGCCATTTCATGTTATCAGCAAGCCCAACATCACTCAGCAACAGAGAGAAGACTGTGCATGGTTTTGTGGTTCATTTCTTAAAGATTGGGATGAAGCTGACTTTCTCCATGTTGCCGCATCAGATGAATTCTTTATTTACACTGTCAGGAAGCCAAATCATAAAAATGACATCATTTGGGCTGCAAAGTTGGATATCAGCGATGATGTGCGCTATTGCCAAGTTGTGAAATTTCCTGAATGTTTGGGAATTTTTCTGTTTCACAGCCAAATGGAATGGCGAATACTTCAGAGAAACTGTGCTTACTGGTGGAGTACTTCCTTTCCTCAAAGATCCTGAAAATGTGTTATCTGTTGAAGAAGTCACATTTTTGCATGATAAGGCACGATGTTTCAAGGCTCTTCAGACACAGGAGCTGCTTCGAAACAGTGATATCGATTTCTTCTCGTCAAGTGAATTTCCAGTTAGCTCCCCTGACCTTAATGTGTGTGAAAACATTGGTAGTATCTTAAAGGATCGTGTTGAAGCACGCACAGTGGACTATGATGGTATACCAAGCCTCGACGACCTGCGAAGAGAGGTGACCAAAGTGCTCAGGGAAATGGAGTCTGAGTCTCAGCTTTTTTGCGATTTGCTGAAATCATACCCCTCAAGAATGCAGGTTGTGGTACAGGCAGATGGAAGCCACACAAAATATTAAATATTCAGAGAGAAACTTAAATAAATACCTGTTCTGAATTACTTTTGTTTTTGTCCATATCAATTTTAGTTTATGCTGTAGATGGGGGGGGCCTCTAATTTCGAAACACCCTGTACCGGTATTCTTTGAAGTTTTTCGCTAAAACTGTTTTAGCAACACAATAAGCAGACGAATTTTGAAAAGGAACAGCATGAACGTTGAAATTTAGTGTTTTTAATATATAAATATCAGTATAGAATTGTATGAACCATTACTGAATAAACAGCGAAATGAACCGAAGTATTGTTTTAATACATATGTATGTACATACAGGTATACATACCCATGAGCAGCTGAATTAATAAAATTGAATATGGTCAGTATCTTTAGAGACTATTAAGACGTTCGTTTTAGATTAAGCCTGCCTTGTGCTGGCACGGACTCTTGCTCCTTGGCACCCTGTAACAATACCATTTCATCAAGAAGTAGCAGAACGTCTGAGGGGATGGGTGAGGGGGTAAGGGTGGCCGTGGAGCCACCCTTCAAAGCGAAAAGAGTGTACAGCCTGGAAATATTGCTACCTTAGGAAATGTTAACAATGGTTTGAGGTACATAATTAGGTACGGCAAAGCAGAGGAGTATCTAGTGAAGGGCTGCAGATCCCTTGGTGGAAGAAATGTACCATAAATGCCAAACGAGCCTTTGCTCCTGAGGGCAATGGCAGTTTTTATTACTTTGGGATGCCAGTGAAAGAAAATATCAACATCATTACTGCTTGTGTGATGTAAAAGTCACAGATTACTGCCCCCTTTCCCATGTTATTTGAAAAAAAAAGAATGAAATACGAAATCTTGTTGTAGAATGTGCTTGGATTTGGTGCATTTTTATAGAACGAGACACTTAAAAGTTTTGTGACATAATTTAGACAATTTCTTTTTAGAAATAATGAAATAGAAACGCTTGTTGCTTGTTATTTTTGCTTATAATGATTCCAATGGTTACTGTAATGACAGTTATCATTATATTGCTAGGAACATTACTGTATATTTCTAATATATTATAATAACAATATAACAGCGAAATAGTCTGTACAAACCAAGAAATTCATGATTAGTTATTATAGTTTGTATTTTGGTCAGCAGCGTATTTCATGATAATAAACATTATTGATTGGTAATGGCTATTGAAAAACATTACATGATCTGCCCCAAACTCCCTTAGTACGAGTTAGAAATCAAGTCCCGTATTAAGCAGGCGTAGAGTTGAAAGACACTTTTTTAATCCATAGTGAAGTGATTAACTTTGCAAGCTCAGTTTTCTACTATGCAACAATTCTCGACGATCTGTTTTGTCTCGGGACGTTTATAAGGTAATTAATTCTCTCTGTCACTCATTCACAAACAGAGACATGGGACCGCGTAGGTACTGTATGTCAGCTAAGAAATGAGTATCTCTCTTGACCTAAACTTGGAATTAAATACCATGGCGGTCAGTCGAGTGATGTGGGTCGTTGCAGGGTGGAGAGTGCGTTCGACACTAAGTCAAAATGCATATCATTATACATATCACAACTAACAACGACAGTAACTCAGCGAGACCATTCTAGTCTCACCAGAGTAAAATCATTCAGAGGAATCTAATGTCTCTCTCTCTCTCTCTCTCTCTCTCTCTCTCTCTCTCTCTCTCTCTCTCTCTCGTAGGATGCGCAGTTATACACAACAGCCCAAAGAGGGGATTTAGTTTGATGACTCTTCATAGCTTGGGATGGCAGTATTCACTCTTATCATTAATAGAAGTTTTTTTCACCCAAGATGCCATTATGATTTTGTAATAATAATGATAATGTGCTCGTCACTTAACCGCTTTTGTTTACATGTTCGTGTGATTGCTATATAATGAAAAGTAAAACCTTGAAAAGGAAATAGTTTGTCTCACCTCTCTGTCACAGTAACGCTTCCAGCTTCATGACACACACTTTCTGTAACACCACTCAAGACATACTGCTCGAGAAATGGTCAAATGATCCTAGCTCAACACTTCCCAGTCTTAGCTAATGAAACTGACAGATTTAAAAACTGACGGTTCTGATTGGCTACCGAGTATCAGTTATTCAGTTGCTTTCAATTCCAAAAACTGCTTCAGGAGAAGGATTTTCAGCAGAACCCAAAATAGATAAGGTGATATTTAACGGAGGGGAGATATCGAAGATTCAGATTTAAAGGAATCATAGACTGAAGAGTAATTAGACTTTAGAGATTTTATATTTATGCAATTTTGACATCTACTGCAGAGCTCTGCTCTACTGGGCTGACGCTACTTGGGTCATCTTGCTCTACAGAAACTGCTAATATTAAAATGAAAAAATAGCTGTTTCATGAAATATGCATTGGTTAACCATTGCATATTTCTTTTGAAATAGATTGACTTAAGTGGTAAACTATGTCAATTAGTTTGTGATCTTCCTTTGTTGAATATGTCCACACTCCAGAGACACTACACAATTCCATAGGCGTAAGTAGACCCAGCTGGTGCCTCTTTCCGTTTTTGTCACGTAAAACATTTAACTGAGCACTGAAATATGTTCCGAAGGAGTTGAAAAGGAAGTTGTATAAATACTTAGGACTGGGGAGGGAAACTGCATTCATCATAACAAAGAGAAAGGTAGTTATCAATGCGAATGTAATTCGTGGATCAAAGGTTCTACCAGGTTTACAGCATTCCGTGTCAGTTTGTTGTCGGGAAGTTGTTACATGAATGGTTGCATCCACGAGATTTTTGTTTCCGAATAATTTTTGTCGTTTACTTTGATTTCATGAGTAATCAAAGGGTAAAACTGTTTAGAGGCCATTTCTTCTTTGAGCTGTCAGTTTAGAGTCTTCATTTTTATCCTACTGGACCAGAACACCTGCGGTTCTTGCAGTACCAGTATAATTGTTTATCTTACATCCTCAGGGCCAGTTTGAAATTTCTATGTTCAACTATTACTTGATTTTGTAGTAATTCTCTTACAAGCTCTGTGATATTAAGACAGAGTAAAATTCTCTCAAAAAAATCATGTCTTTTCTCCTATGTTTAAAACATGGCTTTATAGAAATTTTAATTCTAATCATAGTTTTAGGTGCCCACCATATACTGTATTCCTCTCTATAAAGATGGCATGACCAATAAGCACTACGATGATGACAAGACAAAGGGCTAATAAGGCCCCACCAACACTGATGCACCTGTAGTACCCGTTGAACCTTCATTTGTTATGTCATTTTAGATGTACAGTCCACAGCACCACCTATGACAAAGTTTGTTGGAAGGCTAAACGGTGCAAATGGAATCTCATCTTCCTAACAAGCGCTGGGACCTATGAGGCCATTCAGCGCCGAAACGGAAACTGACAGTAGAAAGAACGAAAGGTGTAATATGAGGAAAACTTCGCAGTTGCACTATGAATCAAGTGTTAGAGATGGTGGAAAGTAAAATGGAAGAATGAGAATACGAACGGAGGTACAGTTAAAGGAATGAAAGAGGTTGCAGCTAAGGGCCAAAGGGATGCTGCAAAGAACCTTTAGTAATGCCTACAGCGCACCACGTGAGGTTCACTCACGACACTACCCCTCTACGGGGTTAAGTGTGGTGAAGCAATTGTCCTGAAACTGCACTTTATCTTTTTTTATGCTCTTGATAAGCCCAAGCCCTTTAAGTATAGACAAAAGGAAATTCACCAAGAACAAGATGTCAGAGGATATGGGCAAGTAATCAATTTGCTGGGCTTGAATAAGCAATATTATAGATTCCAAGAGAAAGATATTTCACTGACTAAACTTATTAAATGTCCAGCTTGATGAAACTGGCACATTGCTTTGCGCTAACCACTAAAATACCTTTATGTAAAAAGCGATGTCCCTTTGGTCACACTGCCGTATCAGCCAAGCCAACCCTCTAGATGATGACATTCTGGGTACAAGGCCCAAATGATACTGACGTAAACAAATAGGTGACAGGTTTTTCAAGACAAGATCATCCAGGAAGCGAGCCAACACAGTATAGCGTTGAACTGCCATTGTAAACAGTAGAATGGCCTCTTTTGGGTGACAGGAGATCCATGACCTGGCTGTTGTCATTGAAGCCGATTGCCAAGAAACTGGAACTACACTAACAACACAATACTTTGGGATTACCTAACTCTCGATTCTAACAACGACTGGGATAGAGAATATTAGTAGATAGTTTACACCATTCCCTACCATACCACCCACACTACAAAGAATCCTCTAAAGTAAGTACCCAGAAGGACAAACATGAAAAGTCCCTAGATAAGTGTCTCTATGCTGATGCTAAAACTTGCGTCCACACTGTGTGGCATCCTTATGGGCATCATTATGAAGTTCCATACATGGAAGTGCTGTTGTCACGAATACTTCCAAAGCCCCTTTTAAATATTAGCACCTACACATTGCATAGCGTTGATGTGCAGTGTGGAGAGTAAACTACATCAACAGCTTGTGGAATCACTGATCTATAGCAGTATGCTTTGGAGCAACCTGCTCTCCTTTTTTTGCCAAATCAAACTATCCATTATAAATTGGCTAAACACAAGGACTTGTTCATGCAATCCCTGAAGGACTGCTTTTATGCAGATCCACACAAATGAACTGAAACCATCTTGGAGGCGGCTTCCTAAATCGAGGCCATTATGACATCAACATACCTTTAAGATAACAAGTAATGCTGTATACTATGACAAAACTGTTGGGATTGTCTTGGGAATCAAAGGAAGATCAGCCCTACACAGAATTCAACCGAGAGATCCTATCTTACCTAACCACAACTAGTTCAGCTCAACCACTTCCAAAGAGTGGCAGTCTTACTGCCAGTAACCATTTGTGATACACTACTGCCCATCCTGACCATTCTGTGAATGCCAGTTAGGAAAGACTGTTGAGCATGGAAACCACTGCAATACTGTGGGATGAACAGTGTCAAATTCTCATGCAGTTGCACAACAAAGAGGTACCAACTCTTTTTTGCTGAAATCTCTATTAAGGCATGGAACAAACTCAGGGAGATTTAACTCTTGGCATGGCTCGGAAGTGCCATGTCAAGAGTTGCTGGTAATTATGATCAATTTGACCGTGGGTTATCGTTTTTCCCTAGCCTTGTCCTAAACACCCAGTAAAGAGTGACTCATAGTGGCAGTCCACTGGGTTTTCTAAAACCAAAGCAACTGAATCTAGTAATCAACTGAGAGGTGAAGATGTAAAAAAAGAAGGCAAAAGATTGTCCTAAAACGCATACCACTAGAGATAACCCACAAATTTTGTTAAGTGCAGCCATTCTGCAGCAGCACACCCTGATGACTCCATGGTCCAGTGTACAGTACATGGAAAACAGTTATGACTTGCGAACCTAGTGTATCAAGTGCAGCTTCACATGAACCGTACAATGAAATCTGACTGATCAGTTCTCTTCTCTTAAGAGAGACCTACAATGCACTGTCACACGTGCTCTACCTTGGATCATGCAATGCCAGGCACCGCCATTTCTGTGAGGATGCAACTACAACTTCATAAAGCAATTTGGTCTGTACATGTGCGAAGATGGCTGGATACACAGTAGGGGCAGTATGAAATATGGAAAATTTAGATCTCAATGCAAAGTCCTGTTTATGTAGCACAGTGTTATCCATTGTGAGCCATTAATGTCTGATGCTTTCATAAACTGCATTTGCACCACATGTAACACTTGTTACTACCCTGGAACAATTCTGTTAACGGTCAAACGCATCTTTCCAGGAGAGGATTAATGATGTGGGTTTCAATGACAGCATCGCAGTAACAGATGGAGTGGTTAGCCATGTATGTCTCTTCGTGTACAGTACACTACTGCATGGCTAGTGACACGTTAACTCATAACTACTGTACATGGGCAATAATCTTTCTCAACTCATAAGACAAGAGCTCCAGTGAACTTTGCAGACAGTTCGTGGTGCATTAACATCACCCCTGAGCAATCATCTCAGGTGACACTTCGTCGATACTATTAATTTTCCAAGATATCGAGTTTGATATCAACGACTTCGTTGCTGATGGATTCAGACAGGTAATTTCTAGAAGTGTCTCATACGCCTAGTGTAGTCACGCCCCGTTCAGGTCATCTACAAAAGTTAATCTTACAGTAGTGGTGACTAAGCAGAAAATATTTTTATCAATCAAGGGGGGGGAAGCTAAAAATCTTAGATTACACGTGCAAAAGCTTTTGACATATAAAATTGAGAAGATCGCTTAAAATCATGACGCGAAAAACTGCTGCCATTTTCAGTAATGAGGTTTTTCCTGCTTAACTCCATCGTTTTGTTTATCTAATGTGATGCCAATGTTTTTCTATTAAGTGCTTTCCTTTTTTCATTTTCAGATCCTTGATTACTTAATGGATTTTCTTATGGGCGACGTTTTACCGTAATGGCGCCATCACAGCAAGTTCAAAACCTTAAAATTTTTCAATCACCAGGATAAAAGAACATTACCTTCAAATAATCATTTGCTTAATCAGTATTCACACATTGCAAAACCCAATAATTTATACCTGTAATTGTTGACAAAAACATGTGAAATTACATTGACTTTTATTTACCGTATAAAAGAATACAAAGTGTAAATTCAACATGACAGTTTGGTTAAAAATGGGCTCTTTGTTCATAAAAGAATACTTACATCATATAAGAACCCAATAAAACACCTAACTCTACAATAATTATCACAGTTGCATATAGCTATACACCTTAAAAGTTAAAACAATTTCATAATCAATTAAATATCTAGAAATACAAGAACGGACTAAAAAGCCTGGTCCCATGATAAAAAAAAATGTTTCAGTAAAACATCAAAATGAAAAAAAAGACTGAGTTTAACAATAAAATACAGTAAAAATAGACTACAATCCTCACTCTATTGGCACTAGAGAGAAGAAGAGATTTGTGTTTCATTGGAGATCAAGCTTCTCCGTGAGGATTAATAACCACGATTTGGCAGCCGGACAAACAACAGTATTGATGAGACAAACGTATCTATGTACCATTCCTGGAATCGTCAAAAATCTTATCTATAACTAACTACAGCACAAAGGATTCTGAAACCCAATTGAGTACCTAAAATCTTGCAGAACTGTATAAATCACTCTAATGATTATTTCCTCTGGCATTCCACAGGCCGTGAAACTCGACCTACAGTACATTGGAGAATGCCTCTAATGTCACCTGTGCTTCCATCAAATTGCATCTTGAAACTTATGATCCTGCGTTTCCGTCTAACTTCAAATCTTTAATAAGATTCAGCACCTCAAAGAAGGACAAATTAGATTAGCATTTAATAAATAAAAGTACCTAACCTACAACATAACAGAAAACATTGTACATTAACAAATTCTCATGCCAAATCGGGACCAAACCCTTAATTCTTGGCTCTTCCAGCGCCCATCACCATTTCAAGATTCTCTCTCATCTTTGGCTGTTGACAGGAAACGGGAAATTAAAGAAAACACCCGGATTCTCAAGAGGGCTTGCAGAAAGATATGCTAATATAGTTGTACAGATATTGGTCCCTACTGAAGGTTCCACAGAATGTGCGTCGGTGGGGAAGACGGAGTATAGCTTTAGAAAACTATCATCGACTTGTAAACTGCAACATATGTTTACAGGGTGGTATGGAGTCACCATGAGCACTGGTGATCAACAGTGCTTGGACTCGTTGATTTACAGGGTTTATATGTCTTTTTCTGTGGAAACGAATATTCAAGTTATCAAAAGGCTGCCATGACAAATGTACTATGTGCACAAGGCTTTTAACTTTATGGCAACGGTAAACACTTTTATTTTCATTCCTAAACACTATTATTCAATAAGAATGCTCGTGTTCCCCTTCTTCAAGAGGGGCGTCCGCTGTTCGGGGTGCTGCTGTGGATGACGGGCCATCATTTCTGGATTGGTAAGCAACTGATGGAGATAATCAGGGTTGATAGGAGGGTCTTGAGGAACATTTGGTCTGCGATTTCTGAGTGAATCCACTTGCTTGTTGTGGGGCATCTTGTCTTTATCTGGTGTTACTCCAGGTGGGATGGCTGGCTGTATCTGTTTGCTCAAGAGATTTGGGTCAGACAATCTGGACATCAATTCGTAAAACCTTGCATGACTCAGGTGAGACTTGAGACGGTACAGCAGGTAAACATCGCCAATTTTGCAGTTTTTAGAGACATTCAAAATAACTTCTCTTGCTTTATTTTCAGAGTGGATTGGCTTTGCAAACCTCAAAAGGTACGTCCTCATACATGGTAACCACATTGAAAACAAGAACACTATATAACAGCAGGTGACGAAGGAGAGGAAAATCAGCCAGATCCACAGTACCAAGAAGAGTTTCTCATATAACTCCATGATGGTGAGATGGCAACCAAATTTTTCGATACGTTTGTTCACTAGCTGATTTTCATTAGAGAGCTCACAGGACGCAAAGGGTGGGAACATCTGAGACATGTAGTCCGAGAATGTCTGAGGGTCTCTTTCGAATGGGTATGCCTTGAAGCCATACTGAAGGAATCTGCCCTGGAGAATGAAATCCAGGTACTGCATTGCAAAAATATCAACTGCCAGGGACAAAAGATTGACTGTAAGAAACTTCCAATACAGTCCATTGTGCGTCTTCAGGTTGAACAAAATATATCTAGCTGCTCTTTCCACCAACTCCTTTTCAGCCTGGTCGTATCGGTGTGCATTTGCTGCAAGATCTTCCAAGAGCTTCTTGCATCTTGCATTGTCAAAATTTTTCGAAACTTTCCTTGGGATATAATAAATACCAGCTAAGACCAGCAAAGACCAAGATATCCATCTGTAAAAGAGTAAATATCGCCTAGAGCCATTATCTTCCACATATGGGTATGAGAGGCAGACGTTGATGTAGTCTAGTCGAACTTGGGTCTCGGCGTTAAAGTGCGACACACAAGTGATAACGTCCCGGTGGTACCTGAAAGAGCAATAGTAGTTTAGACAATACCACACAGTACAGGGTTGATCTGCAGCAGCTTGAAATAAATCTGAACATATGGCAACATTCATGTTAATTAATCTTGAACCTTATTTCAATGTAAATCCTCTATTTCTATATTACTGTGTCCGAGCCATTCTATGTAAGCAAAGGCGATGATTAAGAAAACCTGATAACACTTCCATCAAAAATGTATCAAAACTTTTAATCGTCAGTTTGGTTAGGCACTTGGCCTTTCAAATGTTATGTAAGTAGACCAAATGTTGATGCACAAACTTACATCCAAAATATCATTAAAATACAGGTAACAGTAAATAATAAAAATAAAAAAATAAACCTTTTTGAGGCTACTCACCATGAGTACCATACTGTAAGGAAGCCTCCCAACAACATGCAGAAAGTCCATCTGTAATGCATTCGGAGAACAAGTCCATCGCACGTGGAGGAACATATTTGATTGGCTCTACTCTTGATGACATTAAGGACACTGCCCAAGATGGAGCGGATGTCCACGCTGCCCCCTCCTACCGAAGGCATCCTCGCTCCTGAAAGAAATGATCAGTTGCAGTCACCAATATACTAAACAATATGTATTAGCAACAAATATACGCGAAGGTATCCAGTCACATGCATGCTAATGGCATAGTGGAAAAAATGAATATAAAAAACCTTAATAGACGAAACAAGAGGCAACAAATTCTCTTTAGTGCAAACTGATCAGCAATGTCATAGGTATGCAGCTTTGTTTATCCGGGTAACCTTTACACAAACACAATATTGATGCAACAACGCTTGTTTATTCAGCTGCATGCAGCAAAGCCACCAACCGCAACCCTCTTATTTGTCGTTTGCTTCGAAAGATTTTATTTGATGGGGAGGCGCCAGCAATAAGAAAAACACCAATTTCACAAGTAAATTCTTCCAAGACCAAAGCATAGATTCAGATAACGCTCAAAGTGGGCTAATCACTAAATATCTTTCACAATAACAATAATGGTTGTACTGTATCTGTAATAATTATTCTCTCGGTATTAATCTTCAACCTCGTTCACAAAGTTTCAAAGCATGTATCAAATTTGGAAAACGAAAGCGGGCAACACACTCACTCTCACTCCTAGTTCGAATATACACGACCGCAACAAGCGTGTGTGACGGACTAGTGCTAAGTACATCAGAGTAACCTTTTATCAATGCGCAAGTAGAGTTGCCACGCATTATTATCAAGTACGACTGGAGAACATTACAACTTGTGAATCGAGATGCAGCAACGTTTCCAACTTGAATAAAACATGAAGTAAGGCTATTTCTGGTATCAAATGACAACTCGTCACATGTTATGAGAGTACGAATTTTAGATAGACGAATGCAATGGGTAAGACCAACGTACATAATCGGCAACATGTAACTGACATTTCTCAGTATATTTACCCTAAACAAATCTATGGTCCTTCGAGGTGAAATCTGATCCACCAAAGTGACTAGAACGTTAAAGAGTACAAACACGTCTTTGGGGATAGATTTATTAATGCTACAAAATACGATTTCTTGCAAACCCATTGATAAGGTACCTCCTTACCTAGATTTTAAAAAAAATGGGGGAAAGAGTGAATCAATGAGCATGATTTGGGTAAATGAGGGCGGGGCTTGAAACTTTCCACTTCAAGATAGCATGGTCTATCTATTTGTTAGAAGGGTAATGGAAGGGTTGAGTGAATACAAAAGGAATCTCTTTACAGCAGACTTCTAACAAATTTTATCCTTTAGCTTGCAGAAGCAGCACGATCTACCAGCCGGAGTGTGCTCTAGTCCCCCCACAATGGACTCTCTTTACCAAAGTTTGCAATAGAGTACTTACCAGCTGAAACCATATGCAAGAACTTCGAATTTAGCAACTTCTATGCGTAGTCAGCGTCTTGAACAAAAGAGTAATCTGCAGAGCGCGCGCAGGCACTATATGTATGCGACAAAAGAGTAATCTGCGGAGCGCGAGCAGGCACTATATATATGCAATATATGACAACGGAACGAAACCGGTGTTTGGGCACAGAAACGTAATGCCATACAAAGGATGAATACGTTTTCTTGCATTACGAATTTAAAACTATTTGAACATCGTAAGTACGACGGGATGTTACCCGTCATAAAATAAACAAGTAAAAAATGAGCCGAAGCTGCTTCGGCGCAATCGAGTTTTCTGTACATCGTAAAATCAAGGCCACCGAAAATAGATATCTTTTGGTGGTCTCGGTATAATGCTGTACGAGCCGCAGCCCATGAAACTAACCACGGGCTGGTGGTGGCCTGTCCTATACCGTTGCCAGATGGACGATTATGGCTAACTTTAACCTTAGATAAAATAAAAACTACTGAGGCTAGAGGGCTGCAATGTGGCATGCTTGATGACTGGAGGGTGGATGATCAACATACCAATTTGTAGCCCTCTAGCTCAGTAGTTTTTAAGATCTGAGGTGGGCACAAAAAGTGCGGACGGACAGACAAAGCTGGCACAATAGTTTTCTTTTACAGAAAACTAAAACTTGGTATCTCAAGTGTTACTTGTTCATGCAAGAAAAAAGTGAGATTGAGTAAAAAGCGCCCCCCCGCCCCGCCACAAAAAAATAAGTATGTGAAATCCAAGTCAGATAAAAATACAAATCTACGAATTATCAAGTAAAGTTTCTGATTTAGCTACTCTTGAACTTACTGTGCATGCAAAAGGTTGAACATGTTTCTGGAACATCTCAAGCACAGCCTATGAAATTAGGCCTAATCAAAATATTTAGCCACCTTATAAATTTACAGGTAAACTGATACCCTCCCCACGTACGAACTTTTAGTGAGCAACTTTCCAAGCAATTTTAATTGTAATTCAATAAACAGCTACTTCAAATCGACTAATGTACAGACATACAAACTATGTCACGAAGCAGTCCTATAATAAAGGAACTTGAATGGCATATGACTGCATGCCACTCTTGTCCCACAAACCCACACACTTAAGCTATCGTAACCGTTAAAAACACGAATAAACCCCACGTGATATCAATTTTCCAACTCACATTTCATACAACGTTAAAACAATGGGCTTTTGAAGACGGTAAAAAATCGTCTTGGAACTCTTGGCTTACTTTATGAGAGGAATAAAGAATTAATAACGTATGAGTTCCCAAATTCTTAAAGCATACAGCTCAAGATTTCAGAATCTTATTTCACTCAAAATTGCTAAACTATGAAAGAAAAAGGTTTTTAATACAGGTTGAGTACAAGTTAAAAAAAAAAAGTCTGGAAAACTGCATATGAAGTGACAATTGGGGACACCAGTGAAACAGCAGTGGCAATATTTCCAGTTGCCTCTCAAGGGCGTTGTAAAGGCATGCACATATGCCTTCATTTCAAAGATTCAGACATGACCTATCACTGCCGGAGGTGTTCTATTACGACTTGGGTCAAGTACAATATCAGTTTAAAGTTTTTGCTTACCTCTCCTATACATAGGGTCACAGTATATAGAAACAAACCAGTGAGAAGACTGTTTGTCAAACGGATCATCAGCTTAAGTTATCAAGGAAAAGTGTTTTATCTCCCTTCACCTTCTCTATCATATCTGTGGGCCGTATCAGCCTACCAGATGTTGATATTCGTATAAAATACTGAACACTTATGAACTCTACGATGCTATGCCATGATGCGCTAATTCTCGAAACTCGCGTACTGACAGTTTCCGAGGTATGATACGTCACACAGAAAATTACATTCAGTTGACCATTTCCCTTCGTATTCCAATATATTTTAAAAAATAGTCTAACGATATATACTCATACACACGCGCGCACGCGCGCGCGCGCACACACACACACACACACACACACACACACACACACTATATTATATATATATATATATATATATATATATATATATATATATATATATATATATATATATATATATATATAATTATATATATACACATTCACACACCTCAGTCGAACAAGTGGTGAAATATATCTCTTCTTCACACACATCTCTAGACCAAGAATCATACTTCAAGTAATCTCGCGCAGCGTGCGTCACTATGATAAGATCGACTCAATGACGTCACTGGGCTGCACAAGGACTGTTAAACCGTGTTCTTCCCAAACTCCTCCCGCGTCCTTTTCCTATTCTCTGTTCCAACGTGGCTGCTGTAGGATACTGGTACTAAACCCGACAACGTGCTCTTCAAGTAACAGGAAGCAAGGGCAGAGGCGAACATCTTTGACAACAGCAATGCCAGCCGTGAAGCAACAAGACTCTGCACTTCCTACACCAAATATCAGGAGTACGATTAACACAAGGACCTTTGTAGTTTGTATGCATCAAGTACCACAAAATAAAGAGCACCAAGTAACTAATTACCTTCGTCTGTTACTTAAAGGGTACTTACAACATACCGTTAGCAAAGAAAAAACTCTTGTAATCCTTTGCACAAATTCGATACAGTCGTGTCAAGTGTAACCGTTATCTCCTCCAAAGAATAAATTAATTGATATAAATATCGCGTTTATACTTCATTTACCAAATGAAAACTGGATTTGCAACTACCCTATGGTATTTTCAACTTATGTTCAATACAGTATGCGATACCCTATGTAAAAATAGGCTTGTTCCAGATGTAAATGAATTTTCCAATTTTAGAAAGTTTTAAACCACCTGCATTGATTTTATTTTTACTCTACCAGCACTGTTTTCTAGAAAACATAGCAAAATATCCGTTGACAATTCATTCGTGTATCACACCGCTGGGAGAGAGAGAGAGAGAGAGAGAGAGAGAGAGAGAGAGAGAGAGAGAGAGAGAGAGAGAGAGAGAGAGAGAGAGAGAGAGATAGGAAACAAGGTTAACTGAATGTTCTAATGATGGATGAAATACCATTACTAAATAAGGCTAGCATATATCCTGCATGACTGACAGATGCGTGGATATACCATCGGTTCAAAACCTGGAAAGTTTTAGAAAAATAAATTCCTACTGGCCTAACGTACCAAACGATAAATGCTGCAGCACGATACTAACATGATGCTGACTAAGGCAGAGTAACGAAAACGCAAAGCCATTATGGGCTTGACGAAAACGTTTGCGATGCGGGTGAGTCAGCCAGCCACAAGTCCTACAGGCAATAATGGTTCCTCTCCCGTCCCAGGCCCCCCAACGCCATCCCACAAGCAATCCCTGACATCACCGAGATGCCTGCATGAGTCATAATTTCAATACGAATCTCTCAATTCTCTTATCACCAAAAGCAAAGGTTTCTTAAACAATTTCTGCTCTCATACACCAGATGCAATGTCTAAAAATACGTAGCACTTTTTGCTTATGTCCCCAGGAGCATTCATTCCATTCTTTGAGTCTAAAAATGCTGGCCTTCTTTGCTAGATAAATCTGGATTTTGTTTCCGAAAAAATTACAGTACACTGAATATACGAGCAGCAATATTTATGTTAAATATAAATAACCTAAAGTTTTTGTTTCGAGGACTTAACATAAATCGTAGAAACAAATCAGCGTCTTTCTGAGTTAATGGTACTGCTGCCACTTTTCGTTCTTCCATTGCCGGAAGTGCCTGCAGTCTCCGACGTTCTAAACCGCGGTGGTATCCTTTGTCAAAAATATTTCCTGTGGTCTGGCCATCTACCTCAAGTTGTAACTAATCCGGAACTTCCGAAGTTGCAGAAAGTTGAACACGCGTTACTGGTTATCTTTCAGCAATATTAACAGCCACTATTTGTCCCAAGACAACAAGGATGCTCTTATTTTTTCAACCCTGTTACCGTTAAATTGTTCAGTGATGATGCTCGTAAAGTTTAAGAGAACGATAGACTACTCAGTAATTCACCTTTCTGTTAATTTTGAATATTTACACCCCGTCATTATTCCATTCTGCATATTTTGAACAGAATGATTATCTGTGACACTTGGCACCCTTCTATGCTTTACGGTTATGACTGCTGACAAGATCCATCATTCTGACTCGTGTGATTTATTACCCGGCAGTAAGATGGCTTATGCAGCCGCCACTCGCAATGTTTTTGCCCAGGCTTCAAGTGTTTCAACTTCCTTATAACTACTCATCGAGTTAAAAAAAAAAAATCTCCTCTTTCCCGGAACACTAAACACGTGGTCTACGCCCCTTCCACTTTCAACACCATAGGTGTCAGTCTGGCTTCCGTAGCTAGCTTATCAAAACAACTTTAAAACAAACTCAGATGATGATGAGCTAGTGAGAAGAGAAATGGAAACAGCAGGACGAAGATCAGTAAATTTAGACAGAACTTAACGATGAAGTAGTGCATAAGCAATAACCACAATAACAATACTATTACCGGGTTCGATTCCTCGAGTAAAGAATTGGGAACCTCGTGGCTCAAAACACACACATAGAATGACCAATACATCTTAAAAATACTAGAGCACGTTACGTAAAACGGGAGGGCATCTGATAATGTGACCTTCGCCCTCGTCGTGGTGAAACCACTGTAGGCTACAATCTTTCTCCTGCATTGTTTAAATACATTAGACGCCTCAGACAAACGGATCAAAGGCCGTCAGCACATGAATAGCCCATCTCCAAGGATCAGGTCAGATTTACTTCACAGCAGCACACATTCGGCGAGACTTGTGCTCTTGTCGACAGGCTAGACAAGGGACATGACACGAAGTCATCGCGTTCATTCTAAGGATTAAGTACATCAGCACGAACCCCAGAGAAGACAATGACAGTGTCAGCGCTTACTGTCGCTAGACTTGATTCTCACTTCCAGTTCGTTTTTACTTAATCGCTACCCAAAATTCGTCGACTGGGTGAGTGGGTAAGAGAGAAGTAAAGTTTTCAGGAATATAGCAATTGTAAAGTTGACTAGTATACGAGAGTATTTACAGAATGATGGCTTATTTCTATAAATAGCCAAAACTCTAATGTTACCCTGCGTGCGTGTGTGACCTCTGCAGCTTGGCAGGTAAATTCCTCAAGTTACGCCAAACCCTCTGGCACATTTAAGGGCTACTTTGCGTGCTCTGGGTACAACTCCAGTGCAATGCTAGTACATATCTAGCTATGAATTCCTGGTAACACTAAAACACACACACACACACACACACACACACACACACACACACACACACACACACACACAGAGAGAGAGAGAGAGAGAGAGAGAGAGAGAGAGAGAGAGAGAGAGAGAGAGAGAGCGAGAGAGAGAGAGCATCTATCATTTTAGGATAGAAACTCTCTCTCTCTCTCATTTTAGGATAGAAACACACACTCACTCACTCTCTCTCTCTCACTCTCTCTCATATTGCAGACTGCTGAAAAATGGGATAAGACCAGCAAGAGTGAGCAACCTCAACACTTTCACCTCTCTACCTCAGCACACTACTCATCAGGGCCGAGATAAAACCACCTGCAGGTAATCATATCGCCAATGACTACAAAACCTCAACACACGAAGTCAGCAACACTGCCGCCATTTAGGAGATAGCGGGATTAAGCATCCTTAGTTTATGACCCCAGCTTAGATTTCTGATGATGATCTTTTGATGTGACAAGCACACCCCAAGGTTGTGATGGCGCATGACGACAGACTATTTAATCTAGGTAAGGCCGAAAACTGCGATAAACGCCAACTTTGTTCAACAAATGCACGAAAGCACTGATAAAGGCATTCGTCGCGACGTTCTGTGGACAGCATTAAGGACTAAATGTGCAGTCTCTTCGAGTACGATTTTATGCCTACTGGGTATTCCACAATACACAACACGTACCGAACTGAAAGATCTGAGACACCTTAGCAAAATATCCGGATCAACAACACCAATATTTTCTCAGCCCTCGTTTAGCAGGGAATGGTTTCGCCCATATCAGAGCAACGCCCCTCAGTTCCCAAGACCTAGATTTTTCACACAATCAGCATCTACAGCTGAAAACACTCCTCTGGTGCTATATCCACTTGACGAAAAGGATTCAGAAAATGATTAAAATTAAAATGCCTGTCACACCCACCTCAGACTGGAGGGTGAATTGTCTAAATATTAAAATTTAGTAGTAAACAAAATTCAGCTTTTCTAATGCTTCAGAAAGTTCGCGGAACTTTATCCCTTTACAAATTAGCACAATCTGCCACGAGTGACTTGGTTCAAAGGAAATACTTTTGTTAAAATGGAAAGAAACGGTTCCCGCGTTAATTTACTGCCACGAAAAAATGAAACGTGGTCACCATGATTCCGAAGTGACGAGTGATTTTCAAGCTCAACATCCTCGAAAAACCAGACATCCTCAACGCCTGTACCTCCAAAGTTGTGTCAACAAACAGCCTTCACGATGCGACGCCTAAACAAGCATTCATTAACCAGTTCAAAACGCGAGCCGCGCATGTACTTACACATCAACAAAACGAGATGAAGGAACCCAAAGGAATCCACTACACTGAAGCCAAAATCAGAGAGAGAGAGAGAGAGAGAGAGAGAGAGAAATTAGCACGCCTCACTAATCTACAAGATTATTAGGGGAATAATTTTGACGTCTAGTAAAATTTTCATTAGTTTTTCAGAGAATAAAGTCGAAATGGCGAGTTTCAACTTCATAAAAGCGGGCACTGACCTCAAAAATATTATCCAAATAGCTACGCAAACAACAGAGCTTCACTCCTCGAGTTTCATCTGCATTCCTGGCTTAAAACGGCATGCCGATGTCACAAGATCTGGGGCGAGGGTCAGCAATGAACATTAAAATACCAATCACTCTAAGTATGGTCAGCCACAGATGCTGCATACCAAAACCGTTGCTAATGAGCTATATTAAGCTAGAACAAAACAGTTCCGCAACGGTCAAAGCCAGAGTACCTAGGAAGGAAGCCGATGAAGAACTTTCTATTTCTAATTGTTGACTAATATTTCCTATTTTCTCCACTTGCAGCACATGCAAAACCTGAGTTTTAATCAATTTACAGCGCATGTCATACCCGACATTGTATTCCTTTTATTCTTACATATATAAAGCAATACCAGACTTATTATTCCCTTCCCAGGACAATATAAAAATACCTAAACGGACCCTATATTCCACCTACTGTACTTAATATACAATAGCGGACCTTTTACTCCGGTTGGTGGCATGCAATACCGGGAAACAAAAAAAAAATTATACAAATATCAAACTGCTCCCGTAAACTTTAGTACGAAAAGCAGACGGGAGATCCCAAAAATTTGATTCACACCCTTAAATATAGCTATTTTTTAACGTTCAGCGCATTATTTTACATCGCCGGACGGGTTAATCCTAACAAAGTTAAACCCTTACCTTACCCTAAGGAAAAACACTTGAGAACTTGAGTGATTTTTGAAGACAACTGCAGTTCACTCTCGTGCGTGTTAGAACAATGAGAAATTTGTGTGTAAGTCTTTACTCACACTCAAATTCACTAAATACACTGCTCACTCAAGATGAGGAACAGATGACGTAACACTTAAGTTTATCATTCACAGCCTAAACTTATTCAAAAGCACTACGAAACTAACATATCAGCTCAATGTTCAGTTCTCATTGTTTTTTTCTTCTTAAGAAAATAAGAAACTAAGGATAATTTGTAAGCAAACTGTACGAAATTCAAAGCCACAATTTCAAGATTTCGATAAAATATAGCAGTGGTAACAGTGAAAAACTACAAACTATCACTTTCCATTATTTTTTACTGAATGTCTGGTGAACTAAGACGGCGGCTTGGGATTCCCCACACTATGCAGTACGTATTCACGCAACCATTGAATATTATTTATCTAGTCTCAATGTTATTTCATAAAGGGCGCAAAACCAAGCACTTAAGTTCCCTCCAGGATATAAAACTGGCCTTCAACCACGCACCAGGATCCGTCAGTAAATCATGAACGTCCCACCTTTCCTTCGGGTTTGATGAAAGCATGAGAGTATTACTTTTAATATGCCTTTTAAATCGCTGACCTGTCAAAGTATTATTCTTCGTTAACTAACCCTCCTATCCTACCACTACAAAAACTTTGTGCTTAGTTTGGGAAGATTTTCGCACCCAATAACTGCTCTACGAAAGACGTCTGAGAGGAACTTGATTCCTGCCACACCAGGGATGACGGCGTCGTATCTTTTGATTTATCATTCACCGCCTGAACCGAGGTTCGGTGAATAGACAGCAATACACATCAAGGACACACATACCCAAATATTAAAAACGCCTCACTTTCTTCTCTCGCGCTCTGTATTCTAAAGATGCAATTTTACTTACACTCGAACTGCACATTATAAGCGGATGTCTAAGGAATAACGCAGATATGGAAGAACAAATCGTAGAATATTTTAAACAAGTAACTTTTCTATCTTTATTTTCAAGAGAAAACGTCATTATTTGTTTACAAAAGAAACAATGCAGGCACTGAACTCTTAATAAAGGTTCCATCAGTCTACCAACTCACTGAAGCACTTCATGCTACACAAACATTCCAACACTTTAACCGAGACTGAACCAGACTATTTAAACAATTTGAATTAAGCGAATAAGGACGAAATGGGGTGGAGTTAGAGAGAACACTGAAACAAGAGCGGCTACAACAATAGGCAACAACCCTCTCCCTTCCCTTCTGCAGCACCCTCTCCCCCTAACACATACACACACACACTTTCCATGTCCCATCCCGATTCCCACCCACGTCACTCAACCTCTAAAGTCAGACGTCATCTCGATCTCTAATATATATAAACAACATCTCGTAGTATACATACCGAAGGCTAATATTACGAAACAGTTTCCTTCTGTGTCCACAGAGATAAGATACGTACAACAAACTCCCTTGCCAATCTTATCTAAATCCAGCATCCTCGAGGGTTTTGTAATTAACTGTACAGTAAATATCGCTATAGCCAAATAACCAAAAATTCATTTTAAAAATGCTTAAATTATCTACGATTGTGTGCTTTGAACCTTATAGAATACCGCAGAAGCATTCCAAGGAAACTTCTCTGAGAGCGAAGCGTCTTACCAAAGAGTAGATCAATCAGTTTCTTACCCTCCTGGTCCTTGATCACTATTCAAGACAGCGAGGTCGTTGCCAAATCACAATGGAGGTGCCCTGTAGCATAAGAGCAGTTCATTTATAAGTCTCTTCCATAAGACATTGAGCATTCCACTGTCAATGATCAGTGAGGTTGTGTATGCATAAATGGTCTCTATAGTCCTTTCAGTACCAACCTCCTCTACCGACTAAGCGGTTTACTATTTATGCTGGTTGAAACCAAGGTGAACAGAGTAAAGACAGAGGAAAAAATGGTAAGAGAGAATGACCCAGACCATGGGTTGCTGTGATGACACGACACAGAGAGAGAGAGAGAGAGAGAGAGAGAGAGAGAGAGAGAGAGAGAGAGAGAGAGAGAGAGAACAAAGGACTACTCTTCGTACTACTGTAAACAATTGAGCTACTACCACGGTCTAGATAGATATCACCCTTCACGGATACGAAAAATTTAATAGTACTGCAGTACGAAGTGGTGCTGTAGTAGCGTTCTGCAGAATGAAACAGCTACCATCTTACCACAAAAGCTGTTGAAGGTAGTCAGACTATGTTCCTAGAATGCATAAAGAATCTAGTACTTGTTTATGCCCCGTGAGGATATACAAGTAAACTTACTTATATCAAAGATGCTTACACGATGGATAGAGGGGGAGAGAGCAAGAAACTTTCTTCGAAAATAAGTGAGCATGGAAAGAGCAAACATGACACGAAGATACACGGCTGACATCTTGACATTTACAAACCATTGTTCAAGTAAGTACAATGTAACATTTTCATATAATACAAGTCGCCTCTTGGTAACCTGGCAACCAAAGCCAAGTTGAAGTACACAGCCTACGTACTGCTCAAACATACTAGTTCTTGGGAAACATCGAACGGTATATACGTTATGTGATATAACAATCTCTTTTCAAAATGGTCCTCTAATAGCGTCAGCCTCTTCCGACAGGTGTTTCCTGACAGACACCTGTTGCTGTGAGATCTAGACAAAGTTAATAGTCCTTTGTCTTGCAGCTTCCAACTATTCCCCGACACCTTTGGTTGGTGGAAATTAGGGGAATTGTTTAAAAGACCAATTTCTGGTTTAATAATCTAATGTTAGGGATGGGTTCATATCCTCCCCTGCCGTTGTAATCGAGCACAGTTCAATCTGCAGGGGGGACACTGTTCAAGCAACGATACATTCAGCCTTGCAAACTCTCGTTCAAGAAAACCATTCTCAAAGTGAAATGGGATAATGCCCAATACACTGACGTGCAACGTTTAAAACAAAAAGCAAAAGTGGCTCTTAAGAAGCAAAGAACAAAAGTGCCTCCATCTAGTATGAGAGACTTGGGAAAAAAATAATTCACAGGAACTGCAGTCCACTTCTCGTGTTAATGAGAGAAACCCCGTCAACCTATGCAGCTCAAACAAGCCCACCATCAGGAAATATTATAAAAAGTATTCCGCAGAGAGAGAGAGAGAGAGAGAGAGAGAGAGAGAGAGAGAGAGAGAGAGAGAGAGAGAGAGAGAGAGAGAGAGAGGGTCCACAAAACCTCTAAATTATAAGAAAAACTTTAGATTTAGATGTTAAGTTAATAACAGCGGAACAGACTTGCACCATCCAGAGTGGGACAAAGACAGACTGGGAAAAGACTAGTGATATCAGATAATACGGAGCCGGGTTCGAGTCCCGGTCGATGACGGCCAAATTTGGAACGTTCCGCTGCAACCTACGATACAGATAACTATACGACTGAGACATGTTACAGCCAGTATATAGATGAGCTAGCAACTTCGTCTCAAAAGGAAAAATGTCGAGAACGTTAACTCCTCCTGGAGATAATTAAGTCTCCCAAGGGATAAGCAAATGATCAACAACGAAGCCAAGATCATTCATTTTTCCCAGGCGAGGCAGACATGATTATAGCGAATGAGACAATGGTCTGATTAAACAAGAAAAAAAAACAGGAAAAAAACTCATGCCCCAGAGATCACAAGAAGGAAGCCACAATCGTTTCACACCAAGCAACAAGATCTATCCAGCGGGCTGCAAAAGCAATGACTGAACAGTTTGCATCACCTAAACCTGATTAACTTTAAAAACTCAAATTCTTAAAAATGCCAAGAACAAAGCCCACTCGCTCAAAATAATTTACAGTAACAAAACTCATTTGCTTAACTCAAATATCTCAGCCCGAGTTACCAAATCATCCATAATGCACGAAGAGTGAAAGGAAATACGATGGAAACGTTCTTGTTACGATGTTACCATCTTAAGTCACTTACAATTGTAAATCATAAAAAGGGAGAAAAACGGAAATATCAATCACCTTCAGACTCAATGTCACTGGGAACCACCCTATTCTAAATTTATTGACGTTGAGAAGCTAACCACTTAATATTAAATCTTTATAATTCCTTTTGTTCGCGCGCAAGCTACTGAATTCTGCAATAAGCCCTACTTCATTTATATTGTCTTGAAAGTTGAAAGAACATTACTTTTGGGAGTATGCAATTACACGTAAAGAAAACCGAAGAAGGTCCGAAAATATGCCATCAACCTCTAAAAATATCAAAGTACCTAAGAAAGAATACGAGCTCTTGAAATATTAAGTTGGAAGGTAGTAATTCCGCCACGCCGGGACGTTGCCAGAAAAGAGCCGCGTTTACTCAACACACAAAGATCCAAAATTGAAGGCAAATTGCTCAGAGTCAGCAGTTTAATAGGGAATTCAACCTTGAAAGTACGATAACCCTTACATATAGCGATGGTAACTTAAGATGTTATTCAGACTTATGAACAATCTTGCCTGCACAGACTAAACAATGTCTAGTCACTGCAGTCAGCATTTGGTGTTAATAAACTAAAATAAAAAAACAGTAAATACAATCTGTCACAAAGGATATACAGAGAGAACAAAGGATATACAGAGAGAGAGAGAGAGAGAGAGAGAGAGAGAGAGAGAGAGAGAGAGATGGGGGACACTGAAATAGATACCAGTCTCCCTTTCCCAGCAGGTGTCGCCTCGATAGTGCAGCTGCGCTGTGCATGTGTTGCAAACGTAAGAGTCAAGTATGCTTTCTAACCAACAGGATAAGGATGGGGAGGGAGGGCGAAAAAAGTTGGGGATCTTGAACACTGACGCGACAGAGGGTTCCTCAAAAAACATCTGCCTAACGTCGACTCGCTGGAGGGAATCCCGCAAACTTCAGGAAAAAAATAAGCTATCGTTAGGAATCAATAGCATTTAACAGTTGTATCAGACAAGAGTAAACTGTGAAGACCTGGCAGCCTTCAAATGTCTAAAATTAATTCTCTTTCCAGCGGCCTTGAGTTAAATCAAATTAGCTTAGAGAAAGGTACTTAAGGCTCTTTCTGTGCTCATTACTTTAGCGATGGGTTGGGGGGAAGGGACCTGGCTGACAAATTTGTTTGAACAAACGCGAACACCATAACATTACGTCAACATTTTGGTAAAAACTTGATTAATGAGAACGGTACAAATTACTTGAAGAATAAGAATGTGATAACAGTAAGAAATTTATAAAAATACAATATAAATTTGTTAAACCAAATTTCAGAGCGTTAGGTGGGACAAACTAAATATAGTGGATTTTACTAGTCTTCAGATAGCATCCTTCCTTACAAGGGCCCCATTGTGTTTTCTGTGGGTAGTAACAATGGCAGAAAAAGGTGGAGGCCCTTTGCACTCTGATTAGGCCTAAACATCTAAAAATTGAATCGTGAACTAGGAAGACAACAATGGTCATAAATGAATAAATATAACTCAAATCACACTACTACTTTTAATACCCTGCACCCTTAAACTTCAAAACAACCCTTCAACATACTCCTCCTATATATATAAATTTTTACCCTACGCCGAACTTCTTAACCTGCTAATAAATAATGCCATCTCAGTAGTAGCCAATCCCTGTAAAATTATCTTCGTCGATTGGATGAGTCCGGAGGTCCACAAAAGGCTTCCTGTCCTCTTATACACCTCTGAGTGTAGCATAAGCTATACTGGGAAAGGTATGAAAATCCACGCACGTATCTTCAGCACGGAGTCCAAACCACCACTTCCCACCGATGGTGTCTTAACCCCGTCCACATTTTGTAGTTTTCCCCACAGGAACCACCCCCTTCCCTCCCATCCATATCCTGTCTCAACACCGAACGCTGCAGAGCAGACCAACAAAACCTATTCTGAGGAGTGTGACGTAGCTACTCGACAAAATCTTTGTCGAAACTTGACGCACAACATGGGCCAAGCTTTACTCTATTCTCGTTTGAAAAGCTAGGTCAATCACTGATAAATACTAGTTATCGAAATTCATACTAGAATTGTTTTAAATGCTCATTAAAATATGAGGATATGACTACTGAGACAACCAGTCTTCCTCTGTCAATAAAAAGATGTTAATACCTAGTTAGCAGAACCAAACGTGGTTTTAAGGATATTAAATATCTACAGAAACTTGAAAGGGTCTACTAATACAAATAAAGAATTATTTTAGCATTCTAGTGAAGGAACAATTTTCCATGCTTAAACATTTTCCACTAAGCTAAGAGCTCTCACATACACCTAAATAGAAGAATAAGTTGTGAATTTTCAAGTTATCCCACCAGAGTAATGAACTGTCATGGCTAATTTTCATACATCCGGCTAGCATATTTGTGGTCATCAAGCAAGAGTCATCAAACTGTCGCGTTCTGCCAGGAACCGTCAGTACTGTACAATACCTGCAGCATACTTTTTCTTTGTTCCTAAAATTTTCTTGAAAAAAATACACTGCAGCCAATCGTTGGATTCAGTTTCTCCCAACTTTATATAATCCTGTGAAGTAAATAAGTTCGCAACCAAATATTGGTAGTGATCGTGTGTGGCTATCCTTGGATAAATGTCTCAACGCCGTGTCTGTGCATTTGACGAGCAAGTAGAGGAGGAGCTTGCTTGGCTGCATCTTTGTGCTAAGTCTGTAAACTACGGACAACGCAGGTAACAGCATACAATTACCAGTATTTATCGACTCACCTCTAACGAACACTTTACTCATTCTAATAAGTGGGTTTCCTGTCTCTGAGGCAGGTTCCAGTAGCCTATGTCATAATTAAATTTCGTCAAAATAATAAACCAAGGGAGGATTCTTAAGTATACCTATGAGTATGATTCAATGAAAAACTATGTCAAAAGGATTACTTAACCGGATACTCCCACTGAGAGTGAATAGTCTGCACTAGTGTTATGTCCGCCGCAAACAACGCGTCTCTAGGAAATCCTTCAATAACCGGGCACCTGGATAGCAGAGAAATGCATAAAACTTTAGGTAAAAAAAGTCAGAAAATGCAATACTCACCAGAGGTATATAAGATGCAAGACCACACAAGCCACGAGGCGATTCGACGGCTTCAGGTTTCAAGTCACCACGATGCAAGGTCACAACTCTCCAACGTTCACACCTATTACACGTTCCCACCCGAGGCCTTTATTCGTTTCTAAAATCACTTCGATTAGATCACGTTATCTACACTAAATCACCATCGCTTTCTATGTCGTCAGATCCTAAAATCCGTTCGTTCGCATGGCGAAGTCGTCGAGATGCATTTAAAAGAAGAGATCAAGTAATGACTGAAGTAAGGGTTGAAGTCCCTCCTGAGCACGAAATTAAAGTAAAAAGAAATAAAGATGATGGGATCCACAGGAGCAGAGCAGCCCCACGTCTACCCGGCGCGAGTAGGGACCAGGAAATGCAGACTAGCCAGTCTGAGTCTGACTCTTACACTACACTTCTCTCCCGCCCGCGCTACCTCGTCGAGATGTGCGTTCGTACGTCTGTTTCCCTTTTTTAACCTTCACTTAGAGGTATACAGAAGTAGCCAACCACAAAGCACGACAGTGAACCTGGATTACTATTTTAACAAGCCATTTTCGACCTTATGTCCCTTGTTAGGTAGACAGCGTTTAGAAGGAAAGAGGAAAACACGAGGGGATAATGGAAGAAGTTAACCACGTGCTGCAACCACCATCCTTCAACAGCCAGTATTACAACAGTAAGAGAGAGGCGGCAACTCCCGTCGCCACTACGCTAAGTACGCAAGGATACGACTATGCAAATGGATGATCTATGTCTTTGTTACTTCCTTCACAGGGAAAATTCTCACTGTCACAGCATATCGTCGGTGAAGTTTAGGAAGAGCACATTTATCGTTAACATGGAGATTCCAGCATCACATGGGCACGATTTCTCTTTCGTTGTGCTGATCGGGAGGCAGGTGAGTGGGATTTAGGTGAGAGCTACACACGTGCTGATGACGTCATCGAAGTGTTTTCATATACTGACGCAATATTCCTACAAACGACTTCCTTCTGGAACACCCAGCATCGCAGGAAACAATCGCGAGAACCGGATATCGACGATGATCCAGTCATCGCGTTCCTGGGAACTATGACGTCACGGCGTCCCGAAGAGATGAATGAACAATCTACGAGCATCTCGTAGGACTTGGTATTTCTGGGAATTATGACTAAATGTATGGATCTATTGGTAGGGATGAATAAGATTTGTTGTGATTCATAAACGAATGAGCCTTTTTCTAAAATGATAACACTAATTTTTATAAGGCAATATGAAGTAAATATATACTATAGAATCTTCATAATATATAATTATATATATATATATATATATATATATATATATATATATATATATATATATATATATATATATATTCTTACTACTGTAAACTGGACCTATTCTTACTCGGCGTTTTCTTCTTGATAATTTATATGCTGAATGTAGGTCCCCACGATGCGTTACTAGATTTTAAAGGGTGAGTCAGTCATATGATGGTAGTCCAGTTAGCTGTAATGTATTTAGCTTTGTGGGCGTCATACATCAATTAGTCAACCGATTAGTTACCTCAACAGGTGAGGAAATAGAGAAAACAGAATGAAATAAAGTAGGAAGAATTGGAAGGGGATGTAGTAAAACAAGAAAAATAACTCTCTCACACGCATACACACAATAGACCATCTTCACAGAAAATATGCAACAGGATGCAAAGGTGGTACCGCCATGATCCTGGCAATGTTCTAAGCTTACAACGATTTTACGATATCCGAGTTTGTAAGCGCATTTTGTTTATTCAGGGTATTCTCGTTTCATTTTAGCCTTGTCCTTGTCAGGAACAGTAAAAAGAACTGCGTTGTGTATATTCATTGCAATTTAAGATTATCAGATACAGTTTTGGTAAAAATAAAAATGCTGTCGATAACAATGTTTAGAACGTCTATCATTATGCATTATATCTGGGTCTTTAATTTCAGTACTTACGTTCGGACTCTCGGATTTGCACAGACACACAAACATGTGGTCATGCGCGTCTAATTTTCTCTTACTTTCCTCATTGATTCAACTATATAAAAGATGAAATTCATAGTGGAACACTGTCTTCACGTGGTTTGTGGATCAAGCATTTTCTCGATCTGGAGACAGAGGTTCCATAAACCAAAGCATATCACACAAACGATCGAAGAATGTCATGTCCGATCTAAGAACGGTGAGAGGGAAGCGCAGATGTTTGCCTGACTCACAAAGAACAATAAGTGTTAAGATGATTTTGGGTGGTATCAAGACGCAGGTAGAAATGTCTGGGACGCTCGTTGTAAAGGGGGGGGGGGAAAGCTGGGTTGTTTTGGGAGGGGGCGAGGGGGAGAGGAGCGGTCGAACACAGGAAACGCTCAGGGGGTTTCAGGAGGACTTGTCCATGACAGAAAATCTTAAATATCCCTCACTCCCTCCCTCCCTCCTCCCACGTTCCCCCTTTCATATAACCCTTCCTACCCTTCCAGTTGCCTGCGGTCAGTCAGAAGATGGACTTACAAGCGCTTTTGCTGGAAACCGTCATCGGTGCGGTGTAAAAGATGAGCAGAACAAAACCTGGTTATTATACATCCTTTACTTTACAGGCACAACCCTATCATTAAAAAGTATTTTAGCTTCTGTGATTATACTGCTAAATGATGATAACAGACATCCTGAATAGCACATGGAATACCGAACAAGTCGGTAATCCCTCTGGTAACCACTTTAATCGAAATCCAATCCAATACCTGTTCCATCTTCTGTATAAGGTTAAGCAAGATATTGGGACAATATGCTGAAAGGGCCCACAGTACATACGCCATCACAGATAATATATATTACAACTTTTACCTATACAAAGAGATCGGTCGGTCGAAAGAAAAATGTGAAGCGAAAAGAAAAGGAAACTCAAAAGGCAAGAACGGATGCCGTCCAGGAAACACCATTGGAGGCGTCCGGATTCCAGAGGTAAGGCTGGTTTGGAGAAAGGGTGTGGTATTCGAACGGGATTAATCTTCTCCCGAAACCAGAATCCGACTAGCCTCCAATGGAAAAGAAAAAAAAAAAGACATTCAAGTGCTGAGGATAGGTCAAAGGGTGCTGCAGCCTGACCACGCTGAGCGATTCGGCCATCCGAGTCGTCTCTCTGTCCGTCAAGAACTGCGCCGCTGTGACCTGCATCAAAACAGTTTAAAATACATTATTGTTGCTATCCTGAACACGAATAGCCTGCCGCATGCTCATCAGCAAACCAAAGTACTTTCACTGTAATATAAGTATATGAAAGTTCCTTCCCTCGGGACACAATATTTTACAATATGTACATTATGAGTACAGTTCTGTTATGCTGTGTGACGTATCATACATAAATACCCAAGAAGCAGGTTGTACGAAACACTTTTGGTGCTACCGCAATAAAGCTGGATGGAATTTCTGCCAAGGACACAATTCAAAAACAATCGAGTGAAATTAACGCAGAAATTAGTCATCAGGGTAATTCTCGCATTTTGTCATTGTGTAGCTCTAATTTTAACAAGAGGGTGATTGGCAGCTTGTTTGTTCTTTCCCTCTGTACATTACGACGATCGACGTCTTCACCTCATAGCCTGAGCGAAAATTCTATTGAAATTAATTTCCAATGTTTTGCAGCTGGAAAATCTAAAGAGCAAAAGGTTATTGTTTCTTATACCTTTACTATGGCACCTTTATTTACATTATCCTATGCTACCATTCTTATAAATGGATACTGACCCAATACATACATATTTAACGGACTACACTCTAAACGCATTCTACACAATCTTTCGCATTCATCTAACTCATCTTCAAACTGTTGTTTAGAAAGAAGTGTTAGAATCCGCAGGATTTTTGAAGAAACAATAATCTTAATGTATCAGAAACATTTGGCAACAATTAACTTTTTACACTGAAAGATATCATTTCAGACTTTCATAAATTATTTTAATTCAATTTATTATTCTGGCACAGGAATTAGTTGCAGGCATAAGGGCCTAGTGCTGTAGTGAACAAAGGATTGGCAGTCAAGGAAGAGGTTAATGACGTACCTCTTGAACGATCGTTCCGCTTGTTAGCTAAACAAGAAGTAATATCTGGGAAGAATATCCACCGGGTATTTAAAGTTCTTGATTGGGTCAACTAAGGAGCAATGCATTTTCCTGAAAACAAAGCTATATTTTTCCTCCACTGATGAGGTCAGTCTCCGGCCGCTGAACCACAGACACACACACGCATACACAGATGTAATTATAGTTAATGGATACTGCCGGCAATATGCTAGAAATAGTTCCTGAAAGTCTTTAGTTTTACTGCTAATTTCAAGTACCGGAGGTCTTATACCCTCGGAGCTATTGAAATGATTTGGCGATATATGGATCCCGATTTAAAGCAGCGTAAAAACTAAAGACTTGTAAAGGAAACTAAAATCTGAAGTTCTGATTTAAAAGCACTCCCAGGTTGCTTTCCCTTGGAACCACAGTGTGTGACGACTCAGGATTGGAACTGACCGTGCCGAACCGTTAACATTATTTAAATGTCTAATATCACTTCCCAGATTTACAATTCATGCAAATAATGCCCTCTATGAGACTTGATGACGAGTACGCACATTCCGCAGTACAGTACATGCACAAGTGTTCATGCTACCTGTATATCAAAACTCGCAGAAATCCTCAGGGGAATCGGTTATCTGAGACTAAAAGGATTAGAACCGAACGAAGGCGAAATATGTCGGCATATTCCAAGGCAGAAAAAGCCTGTAAAAACGGTTGGTTGTAAAACCCAACGGAAGAGATCTACTTCCCCGAAGCAGCACATCTTGGAAAGGCAAAGGCTGACCAGACGAAATAACAATTTCTCATGGAGGGATTTCAAAGGAAGAGAGATCACACCTGCAGCACTTACACCACAAGTCCTTGCTTCCATATATGCATGCAAGGATCTAGTGCCAATAATAAGTGGCCGATGTGTTGTCTGTCATTTAGACACGTGCGCAGTCACAAATTACGTTTTGTAAATTTACACTCAAGTTGGAGTTGAGACCAAAAAAGGTATATCTTGACTAAGAATACAGCTTACTTGTCAAACATAGAATGCCAACGGTCATTTTCACGATAAAGCAGAAGATATTTCTCATTAATTCAAGTAATCTTTATGTATGTGTATATACAGTATATATATATATATATATATATATATATATATATATATATATATATATATATATATATATATATATATATATATATTTTTATATTATAAGTGTGTATATATATGTGTGTGCGCGTGTGTGTGTGTAGATGTATAAAATATCGATTTCATTATGCCTTTGGGTGCAAGTTACTCCCAAGGCATAGTTAATTCGATATTAAGCAATATATGTTGCTTATATTCATTTGTGAGTATAAAAAAAGTCACGCGTGTATAAGTGTACAACTTTATATATATATATATATATATATATATATATATATATATATATATACATACATATATATATATATATATATATATATATATATATATATATATATATATATATATATATATATTATTATATATATACATATATTTGTAAAAGATTAAGTCCATCAAAGAAATAAATAAAAGTAGATGAAAAGAGAAAATTTTTTCAAGAAGCATTCTAAACCATATGACCCAAGTAAGTCGACATCCAGGTGCATGCTAATGAGGGCCGAAGAAGTAATGCAATGACTTCTAGTCATGATAACTTCTACGCACAAATCAACGTTTCTGATATATATATATATATATATATATATATATATATATATATATATATATATATATGTGTGTGTGTGTGTGTGTGTGTGTGTGTGTGTGTGTGTGTGTGTATAGTCGTACATCAAAGTTAAGTTAACAATTTAAATTCCATGGAAAACAGAAAGGTTTACTCCTTAGCTTACCATTAATTACGGTTCATGAGCGCTCAAGTAAACATATAGTAAGTTATACACTTCAAGGGCATATTCACGTGAAGCCACTTGTGAAAAGTTTATGAAAAATGGGATGATACATTTTCTGGACGTTCTTTGCTAACTTTCCTCTCTTAGATAGCCAATGGTGATTTATCAGGAATAAGTGAAGTTTCTTTCAGTGAGGTGACAATCCAGGGAAACGTAGATCAGAGAAAGTACGATCTGTCTCATAATCTTTAAGGGTATTACCAGAATTAATTGTCCTGACTGAGTGTCACATGAATATTTGAACTAAATTGCTCAGAAATTCACTCACACGCTTAACAAGTATCCTTCGCACGTAGGCGAGCATTCAGTGTTATTTTCAGCTGGTGTATACACGGTCTGATAACCTTGAGGTACAGCGATAGCCCAATTGCATTAAAATGAGAGAGAGAGAGAGAGAGAGAGAGAGAGAGAGAGAGAGAGAGAGAGAGAGAGAGAGATGCCAGCACATGGAGTAGATTTACACCTGTAGGTCACAGTATTAAATTGAAATGCTCTACAGGCAAAGACACCGACATTCACAACAGACGAACGGTACCCAGTGCAATAATACCTGTGGCTTTCGTCAGAATAATAATTAATTCTTACCATGGGACCGGTCTCTCCTTCCCCAACCGTATGTCATCATTTTCTTCCCTCTTTCATCACTTTCCTCCCATTTTCATTTTATTCGGATATCTTATGCAGATACAGAGACAGACCCGCCATTGAGATAACACAGAAACAGGGGATTTATTTTATTGCTTTAATATTTTCGGGACGATTATGTGCTTCTCTGAAAAGCGTTCGCAGACATAAATAACGTTCCGGAAAAGCCGTGACGTCAGTCTGTTCGTCAAGCGACAAGCAGACCTCGCTGCTCTTCTGTTCTTTCAAGAAACTTACACAACGTGTTCTAATGCGTCAGCACTCTTCCCCCCAACCCCAACCCCGTATCCTAGACCTTTTTACTTACAGCGTTTTTAATCTGGCGAAACCTCGACCATTCGTGAAAACGTCCAGGCTTCATTCAGCAGATTTTTTTTTTCAAGAGAGAACAGATAATAAAACTGTTTCTCTCCAAATTACAAATATTTTGGATCTGTTTAAAAAATTTTTTTAAAAATCTATCATCTCATTCTCTTGCAATCCGAGAAGTTCCGGAGTTGTATGGAGACGACAAGGGGCAAAGGCAAAGAAAAAATGCTATTATTATAGAGAAATAATTACCATTATAGAAATTTGACGATAAAGAATGGTGTAAAACAATATACGCAATCGAATACAAATGCGACAGTAATATACCTCATAACGACAGGTTTCATGGCCTTGACCACTTAAGGTGAATTCCGACGGAAGGAAAGGCGTCCATACAACAATATAGGAAAGGAAATGAAGCAAGACCTTGTTAAACAGAAAGTAAGAGGCCTCTGCTGGCGATAATGAAGACGTCTGGAAAAAGAAATGCAGAATGGACACAAGTAACGAAAACAAGTCATTGCTGCGAAACCGCCCACATTTAAAACAAGTCACAACTAACTGGTTTATTATTCAACATGATGAATCATTTTATGCATCAATGTAAAGCAGTCACTTTTTCCTCCGACCAGTTAACAAGGCGTTTAGGCTTGTTAATTCTATGGCCAGCCTCTCTCACTTATGCCTCTAGATAAGTATGCAGAATGACGGTACCTTGGTCCGAACTTGGAACGGTGCGTAACGTCCCTAAGGTCGGGACTTGTCGTCTCTGCCCACTCTTATATCATCGTAATTTTTGGGGTACAAGTATGATGTAATGCACTTCTGAGAATTTCCAGGATATTCTCACTATCATAAAACATGCCTTTAAATTTCAGAAGTTATCTTTCTCTACCCTCAGTCTATTAATACGTAGGATCCTTGCTGTAACGGGTATTTGTATGAATAAACCAAGGTAAAGAGGCATAGACAGAATGACGTAACCACGCCGAGAAAGATATAGAGACAACAGCTGTGGGCCAAATGTACGTTTAAACAAATATGCTGCAACACATGAAGAGGATACCTCTCTCTCTCTCTCTCTCTCTCTCTCTCTCTCTCATCTTCCTAGAAATGGTCCCACTTTAGTTTGGCTGAACTGCAATCCTGCGTCACTGGTACAGGGGGAAAACCGGTAAAGGTTTCCCATTATTTAAGGAATAAACTATCGTCTGGATTCATGTACTGCATAACTATTTTTACTTTTTCATCTAAAATTCATATTAATCCCTGAAAAAACTTTTATATTCTGTTTTCAAGTTCCCTTAACATTCGAAAGGAATGTCCGAATTCTTCCTTTCCGGGAAGATAGTCGGTTAGTACCAAAGACGATTTCCTTGGGGCTCCACATATTTGTAATTATAACTAGACAGAAAGACGAATTTATACAAGCGTTTAACTCCTATGTTGTAACAAGTTTCTTTATCCAGAAATGAATTGCCAGCTTAATATATCGTAGACCCTAAAATTATATCCAAAGAAAAATTTTGACATTTAAGGATTTATACAGAGAACACTTCCATCCCCCTTCCATTATCAATCCTCTTAACACACAATCACACACTCAAAGCAAATGGAAAAAGTACTCATATAGTGCAAACCTCCCTCAGTGTCAAGTTCAAACGAATTCATATTTTTATCAACCAGAACCGGTTAATTGTCGGGATCCAATTGAAATCACACGGGATAAGAGGAGACATAATTTCCAGTCAGATTTACAGCTTTGTAGAAGTGAGAATTGAACTGGGTAACCAAAATCTACACAGTGTTCCGGTTTTGTAAGTCTGCAACCCACCCCAGCCCCTTATCCTCAAAAATTACATTTCCTTACATTCCATAATCTAACACTTATTGCCATTCACGAAACCCCCCTTTGGTTAAATTTTCTCGAAAATCTACACAACTCTTTGCGTAATCCAGCTACCAAACAAACTAGCTTTGCGTAATCCAGCCAACGAACAGACAAACAAACTAACAAACCGAACTAAAGGCATAACCTTCTTGGCGTAGGATATGATGGCGGTATGAATGTAAAACAAGTCAGGAACACTGTTGTTGCTTCAATGAAAATGAAATCTTTCGGCCCTTGGATATTGCTTTTGACAACTCCGGGCTTTTTATTTGCGACGTAGTTTGATATGATGCTGATAAAAATTCCCTGCAAACAATAGAAGCGGTCAAACTGGTTAAACAAGCAGTACAAAAGACGGTTCGCTAATTCCGGCAAATCCTATAGTCAGCGGAACTCTGAGCTGACGAGAAAATGAAATAAATGAATTAATCTAAGGCTGCCTTTGCTGCCCACTGCTTCGGTGGTAAACCTGGCAGGCTGAGAGCAAGAACGACGACTGAGGTAAAGGCAGGCGCTGGTGCAGGCCAGGACCCACCTATACTCTCGGTGAGGGCACACGAGGTTCCTTTGGCGGCAGATAATTCCAGTCCACAGGGGCGTGATTATACCATCACTATCATTAAGTAACGCAAGACTTTTTGGGGTCTGAGGGGAGGAGGGTGATTAGGTATTGTAACTATCTTAGTGGCATGCGGGATAATGGATTGCTATATCGCGGAGAGGGAGACTACGAAGGAAAAGGAAATGTGCAACTTCTGTTTCTCCCACTTTGCTTGTTCCCCCCTCCATTAACAACCTTCTCTACACACAAACACACA